>NW_017671952.1:4434-74533 GCF_001879085.1 Nicotiana attenuata | reverse complement strand
TTCGTAAGTTGAGATCGAAGAGTTTCCCTTCTGTTCGTGTTCAGTGGAGAGGTCAGCCTACTGAGGCATCGACCTGGGAGTCCGAGTTCGATATGCGGAGCCGATATCCCCATCTTTTCTCCGACTCAGGTACTTCTTTCTTATGTCCGTTCGAGGACGAACGGTTGTTTTAGAGGTGGAGGATGTGATGACCCAAAAGGTCATCACTTGTTTTTAGAAATAAATTCTGTGTTCCGAGGGCTTAAAACCTCCCTTTTGTCTTACCTCGATTGCGTGCGCAGTCCGGGCGCGTATCCGGAAAGCCATTATGTGAAAATCTGTGAAAAATAATAAATTTTGCTTTTAAAATGAATTTAAGTTGATTTCGATCATCATTTTGGGTAAACAGACCCGGACCCGTAATTTGACAGTCCCGGAGGGTCCGTAGGAAAATATAGAACTTGAGCGTATGCCCAGAATCGAGTTCCGAGGTCCCAAGCCCAAGAAATGAATTTCTAAAGAAAATTGTTTTCTGGAATATTTATGAGTTTTTGGAAATGAAATGTGTTTGAAATTTGATGGTATCGGGCCCGTATTTTGGTTCCGGAGCCCGGTACAGGTCTTATATGTGATTTAAGTTGAGCCTGTAAAATTTGGTAAGAAACGGAGGTCATATGACGTGATTCGGACCCTTAGTTGTAAAATTTGAAACTTTGAAAGTGCTTGAGATTTTCTTGATTTTGATGCTTAATTCGTAGTTGTTGATGTTATTTTGGTGATTTGAATGCACGAGCAAGTCCGTATGATGTTTTTGGGTTAGTGTGCATGTTTGGTTTGGAGCCCCGAGGGCTCGGGTGAGTTTTGGATAGGCCACGGAGTGAAATTTGGACTTAGGAATTGCTGGTATGTTGCAGGCCTGCAGGCTTCGCAAATGCGAGCTATGTGTCACAAATGCGAATTGTGGCCTGGGCTGCCTTAATCGCAAATGCGATGGAATTGTGTCGCAAATGTGACAACGCAAATGCGAAGGCAGTGTCGCAAATGCGAAGAGGGCTGTAATCCTCAGGGTTCGCAAATGCGAACCCCTCTTCGTAAATGCAATATTAGCAGGTTCTGAAGGGTTCGCAATTGCGAACCCTAGTCGCAATTGCGCCATCAGAGACCAGTTAATTGACACTTTGACGTATTTTCAGCCATTTTTCATATCTTCTCAAAACATAAACTCTCTTGGGCGATTTTCCAAAGAAAAGTTCTTCTCCAAATCGATTGTAAGCCGTTTCTAACTCGTTTTCTTCAATCTTTAACATCTTTTCACATGATTTCAACTCAAAATCAAGGCTTTTCATGGGGAAAATTGGGTGTTTTGGGTAGAACCTAGGTTTTTTCAAATTTTGGGGATTTGGGCCTCGATTTGAGGTCCGATTTCAAAACAAATTATATATTTGAGTTCGTGGGTGAATGGGTAATCGGGTTTTGGTTCGAACCTCGGGTTTTGACCATGTGGTCCCGGGGTCGATTTTTGAGTTTTTGGGAAAAACTCTAGAAAATCTATTTTTCATGCATTAGAATTGATTCATTTAGAATTTATTGATATAGTTAAGTAACTTGTGGCTAGATACGAGCGATTTGGTGGTGGAATCACGAGGTACAGCGGTAGTTGAGGCTTGAATTGTGTTCGTGGCATCGAGGTATGTGTTTAGCCTAACCTTAGCTTGAGGGATTAGGAGTCGTGTCCTATTTGCTATGCTTTAATTGTTGGGTACGACGTATAGGCATGGTGACGATTATCTATACGTTGGTGTCAAGCATGCCCGTGAGTCTTATACTATGATTAATGTGACTCCGTTTTGTATCGTTTATGCCTTATGTGATATTACCATTGTTGAACAAGGCTTGTGGAAGTAAATTGAGTAATTGAACATTTAAGAGCGTTGGCTCAAGTTGTGAATTGATTTGTGAAAATATCATGGGTATTTGAACATTGTAGTGCGTTGGCTCAAGTTGTGAATTGATTTGTGAAAGTATCATGGGTATTTGAACATTGTAGAGCATTGGCTCAAGTTGTGAATCGAATTGTGAAAGTATCATTGGTAATTGAGCATAGTAGAGCGTTGGCTCAAGTTGTGAAGTAAATGTGAAAAAGAGAAGAGGGTTATGATATTGTCTCCCTTGCCGGGATGTTGATGATTTTAATATTGATCCCTTGCCCTTGTCGGGATGTTGTTTCTTTTAATATTGTTCCCTTGTCGGGATGTTGTTTCCTCTGATATTGTACCCTTGCCGGGATCTTCATTGTGATTTTGTGGTGATTTCATTTAATTCTTTGCCCTTATTGTTTGTGATTGTTGTTTGGGTAAGGAAGAGTGTTGAAGCACGAAGGGTGATGCCGTGCATTATTTTGGTGAGGAAGAGTGTTAAAGCACGAAGGGTGATGCCGTGCATTGTTTTGGTGAGGAAGAGTGTTAAAGCACGAAGGGTGATGCCGTGTATTGTTTTTGTGAGAGAGTGTTAATGCATGAAGGGTGATGCCGTGCCGCACGATGTATCATTTCGTTCCTTTATATGAGTGATAAGCACAAAGGATCATTCCGTGCCATGATTATATGAGGTAAAAGCACGAAGGGTGATGCCGTGCCGATTATATTGATATTTGGTGAGGACGAGAGTAAAAGCACGAAGGGTGATGCCGTGCACTTGTTTGAATTCCTGGTTTTTGTTGATATTTGAGTTACGGTGTTCTTTACGGTCATTTATTTGTTGCCTGTTGTTACTTGATATCCCCGCAGCATGTCTCTCTTCCCCCTTCTTACTTTGTAAAATTTTTTCCTTCATTTTGCGCTTTATATAATTTAACTGCACAGGTTTATTTGGTAGTCTGGTCCTAGCCTCGTCACTACTTCGCCGAGGTTAGGCTAGGCACTTACCAGCACATGGGGTCGGTTGTGCTGATACTACACTCTGCACTTTTTTGTGCAGATCCTGGTGCTATAGCTTTCGGACTGCAGTGAGATTGCTGCTTCTTGTTCATCAGGCAACCCGAGGTAGTCCTGCAGGCGTCCGCAGGCCATGGCGTCTCCTTCTATCTTTTATCCTGTTTCTTTCATGTATTCCCAGAGACAGTGTTGTGTTACTTTTTTTCAGACCTTTATTTGTTGTACTCCTAGACAGTCTGTGAAGTTGTGACACCAGTCTTGGGTAGATTTGTTATGGATTGGTATTGGTAGTATTATTTAAACATTTCAATTCAGTCTTCCGCTTATTAAATTCTGTTGTTTATTAAATGTTGGTTCTTAACTGTTAATGGATTAAAACAAATGAGAAGGAGGTAAATAGTGGAAATAATTGGCTTGCCTAGCTTTCACTAGTAGATGCCATCACGACTCCCGAGGGTGGGAAATCCGGGACGTGACAAGATCGGACGAACTTCATGAATTGCCACGGAATAATTGTACTCCTCTTACGAATTTCTCCTGTGTTATGCATTCTCATAGAAAGGTTTCCCCAACACTTCTTATAACTCACATGTCCCTTCGTGAGTGGGGTCAAGGACCCGTCAAAGCTTCTTATTCCAATAGGTTCGGGCCGTTCGCCTTGGCAGGATAGATACATCTATGGTTCGTGCCGTTCGGCCCTCAGCAGTGCGCACATCTTATGGGATCAGGCCGTTCGCCTCAGTAGGATTATGCACCACACTCTCATGGGGGAGGGCCGTTTGCCTCAGCAATATGTTATAGATGTATCTATGGTTATATACCAGATTATAATGGGATCGAGCCGTACGCCTCGACATTTCTATAAAATACTCCTATGGGTATCAGAAGGCCAGTGTATCTAGGAGTTTTCCTTATTTGAATTATGACAACACATCTGGTGAGGTCCATTATATATATATATATATATATAGACACACACACACACACACACACTCCGGTAGAGGAGGCAATTGCTAATCGAGAGTTGAGCTTATTGTTGAGAGAAGAATTGTACCACATATTTATATTTGTTATTTCGTTTATTCACTATGCCCATATATATTCACTTCTTAATGTATCTGTCTTATTAGACCACTAGTAAGTGTCGATGTCGACCCCTTGTCACTACATCTCTGGGGTTAGGCTAGATACTTACTGGGTACGCGTTGATTTATGTACTCATGCTACACTTGCTATACATTTTTGTGCAGGTGCGTATACGTCTGGTGATTTTTTGGGCCCAGAGGCACGACTATTGCGGGGACCTACCGTGAGCTGCATTTCATATTACGATCCGCAGCCTGCAGAGTCTCCATCAGGGTTATTTATATTCTCATGCCTACTTTGTATTCCAGACAGATGTTGTACTTTATTTTATGTCCCAGTTGATACTTATGCACTTGTGACAAAGGGTTTTGGGGGTGCTTATGGGTTGTCCTTTATTGTAGTTGTGAAAACTTTATCATTTACCCTGTAAATTTTATTTCTTACTATTTAATTGATGAAAAATTATGATTTTAAAATACTAAAATAGGTAATTAAGTTAATCATTCACTGTTGGCTTGCCTGAGGGCGATGTTAGGCGTCATCACAACCTTTAATGAATTTTGGTTCGTGACAAAATTGACTCCACTAACTTTACCATAAACTCCACTAGCACATGTAGCCTAAATGTAGGAAACTACCAATTGCTGCCTACATTACAACAGTAAACAATTAACATGTTAACAATGATGGATTATAATAAGCAGCGGAAGCAATCCCAGTATCAAAATAAAATGTAATCTAGACAACTAGCATAAACGGGATTTCACAGGTTACCTCTTGAAGCATGAACAAATCTATTCTATCACGTGAGCCTTCAATTACATAACTTTTCAATGGAATCTCCATCACCCGCGCAATCGTGATCCTCGAACGTTCCACGGTCTTCTACTGTGTTACCCGAATAATACCTGAAAATAGTAATTTCGTGTGGGCGAAATTTTCTAAGGAAAAGGCTGAAAATTTCGGCCACTATGTCCACCTCCTCTAGGTGGAAAACCTTATGTATTTATAGCACAAGTTTTAAGGGTTAAAACCCTTTTCCAAAACCTGTTAGGTTTTCCTTTCCACCGGAGAAAGGATTCCTTTATTTTCTATTATTTAGGCACAGCAGGGACCACAAAATTTAATTAACAAGGCTTCAATTATGGAATTACTTTTTAATTTTCAAAATTAATATCTACCATAATTATTTACGAATTATTCCACTAAAAATTCGTAATTGCACTCCCTATTCAATTTCGAAATTCATCCATTAAATCTTATTTAACTCCCCATGTTAAGATTCAGATACTAATCAATTAAATTAAATTAGTGACGTTTAATTTATTGATTATTTCCTTTAGACTTTTGCTTAACTTATTTCATGTGTCGGATACAAAATCCACCGGCCGGGTTTACACATGAAAACTTATAAGCTTTCATAAAGGTGTATCATCAATCTCTAAACCGAGGCATGGATTCCATCAACTAACTATTACTTCGCCAATGTACATTATTATTATCCAATTTACCCGGCATATGACCCACGAAAGAATCTTGCCTTTTAATAAATCAAAATAATAATAATGCACACAACTAATAATAATTATATCATGATTAAGAGTATAAGTACATTTAATGGCTAGAGAGTTTATTTTATTAAGTCAGTATAAAATACTTATCTCTATGTGGTCCGTTCAATACATACAAATGTACTAGCACAAGAAGTTGGAATTAAACCATTCCCATAATCAAGATAAATTATATTTAATCTTGTGCTACAATCATTCCTGATGGTTTGTCCAATTCTATCATTAGATTGTGAACTCAAACTTTATACTTATAAGAACCGATGATTTCATCTTTCGTGTATAAGCTAAACTCTATACACTAAATCATCTACTATATAAGCAAAGGACACAGACTAACATATTATCTATTTAAAACTTTATTAAAATTGAATGAACAATTATATAAAATAAATACTATATCTAAACCAAATCCATGGTTAATAGTATATATCCCAACAATCTCCCACTTAAACTTTTAACCATGACAATTGTCAGAATATACTATATCTGAACGCATGGTTAATAGTATATGCCTCAACAATCTCCTTGTAACGACCCGGCCGGTCGTTTTTAGAATTTATGCCCCGATCCCCTATTAGCTGCTTTCCCCGTGTTTATTTCTGCTATTTTGAATTCCCGGGATGTTCGGTTTGAATTTCGGAGAGATTTGGGACACTTAGTCCCTAAATGAGAGCTTAAGTCTTGGAAATTTGACCATTGTCGGAACAGTATGAAGACGGCCTCGGAATGGAAATCTGATGGTTCCGTTAGCTCAGTTGGGTAATTTCGGGCATAGGTGCGTGTTCGGATTGTGTTTTGGAGGTCCGTAGATAATTTAGGCTTGAAATGCCGAAAGATAGAATTTTGAAGTTTCTGGTTCGATAGAGAGATTTTGATCCGAGGGTCGGAATTGAATTCCGGAAGTTGGAGTAGCTCCGTAGTGTTGAATGGGACGTGTGTGAAAAATTTCACGTCATTCGGACGAGGTTTGATAGACTTTTTGATCGAAAGCGTAATTTTAGAAATTTGGAGTTCTTAGGCTTGAATCCATGGTTAATTTGAGGTTTCGATATTGTTTTAGGTGTTTTAAGGATTGGTACAAGTTTAGACAGTGGTATTAGACTTGTTGGTGCCTTTGGTTGAGGTCCCGGGGGCCTCGGGATGATTTCGGGTGGTTGACGGAGGAAATTTTGGAGTTTGAGTTGCAGCTTCAGCTACTGGTTCTGTCATAACCGCACCTGCGGTTTGGGTTCCGCAGGTGCGGCGCCGCAGAAGCGTAAATGGGGAAGTTAGGCAGGGACCGCAGAAGTGGTAGCAATTTCGCAGGAGCGGTACCGCATCTGCGGATAGGCAGTCGCAGATGCAGAAAATGAGTTTAAGTGAGAAGTTGCATATGCGACCCTTGTTCCGCAAAAGTGGGACCGCAGATGCGGAAATCGCTGGGCAGAACATAAATACTTGCCTTCGCGAAATTTAGTTATTTTTCATCTCTTTTCAAACGGGAAGAAGCTTTTGGAGCATTTTTCAAGAGGGATTTTCAGAGGAGTCCATTGGGGTAAGGTCTTCGGTCCCTAAACTCGTTATCGTAGTAATTTTTATCATCCTAAGCATGAAAAATTAAGGAAAATCAGTGGTAATTTATCGGTTAGGGCTTGACTAATTTGAGGCCTTTGAGTGATGATTTGGGGGACCAATTGAGGTTCAATTTTGGTACTTTTTGTATGACTAAACTCATGAGAGTGTGAGGATTCTGGAAATATAAATTTTACCCGATTCCGAGACGTGGGCCCGAGGGGTGTTTTGGTCATTTTCACCTAATTTCGCGTATTAGCTTAGAATTTAATTGTAGAATCAGTTACTTGAAGTGTTATTTAGATTATGAAATTTAATTGAATAGATTTGGACCATTTGGAGTAGAATACTCGTGGCAAGAACGTGGTTTCGGGTTGATAATTGAGCCGGTTCGAGGTAAGTGGCTTGTCTAACCTTGTGTGGGGGACTCTCCCCTTAGGATTGATATTGTGATAGTTGAAATGCCTTGTACGTGAGGTGACGAGTGCGTACTTGTGCTAATTGCTGGAAATCCGGTTTTTCATTAAAAATAGCCTTAAATTGTGTTCTTCCTTTTCTCGCTTACACTATTTGGAAACTTAGCCTGCTGTTAGTCTAGAGAAGTATGTCTAATTGACTAAATTGCTCTATTTGTTTTAACTGCCTTACTTGTATTACGTGAAGTATGCTAGGTTAGAATTTTCTGCTTTGCCTTGGTATGAAGTTGAGCTTAATTGAGTATATCCTTTTTCTGTTATTGTTGCGCGTTTCATTTTTGGGCTAGGGAAGGCATCCCGGGAGACCCCCTATACGTATTTATATTCGAGATGAGGTGCGGGATACCGAGAGATCCCTGGCATATATATATTGAGGATACTAAGAGATCCTCGGGATACCAAGAGATCCTTGATGTATATTGAGGGTACCAAGAGATCCTTGGTATATCAAGAGATCCCTAGTATATATTGAGGATACCAAGAGATCCTCGGGACACCAAGAGATCCCCGGATATATATATATTGAGAATACTAAGAGATCCTCGGGATACTGAGAGATCCCCGATTGTTATCCTTGTGATTGTTTGCCTCACTATCAGTTATAGTTGTCTTATATCCTGTGATATTTTTACTGTTGCACTTATTTATGCTGCTCTTACCTACACTGTCAAACTTTATATTGTTATTTAATCTCAGTAGGGCCCTGACCTTACTCGTCACTACCCGATCGAGGTTAGGCTTGGTATTTACTGAGTACCGCTGTGGTGTACTCATGCCCTTCCTGCGTATGTTTTTCATGCAGATCCAAGTACCTCTACTCAGACTTACCATCCTTGAGGCAAGGCAATTCTAGGGAGACTTCGAGGTATATCTGCCGCGTCCGCGGACCGAGGAGTCTCTCTCCATTATCTCTTATAGTGATTAGTCCTTCTATCTTTACTGTTGATGTAGACTTTCCAGAGTTAGAGCATTTTACTATATTTGTAGCTTGTGATTCATGGGTTTCCGGGTTTTGGGAACATGTATTGGTTTTGAGAGATTAACGTTGTGTATGCCGGGCGGCACTCTGAAACGTTATTGATTTACTCTATTCTCTGTTTTAACTTGTTTTTTTTCTTCCGCAAATTTGGTTTATTTTCCGCATTTTAGGCTTACCTAGTCGTAGAGACTAGATATCGTCACGATGGTTCACCGAGGGCAAACCGGGGTCGTGACATTCCCACTTAGACTCATAACCATGCATCTACAACTTTCTCAGGCATTCTTTTACATTACTATTAAACATCTTCCCCAAATAAGGTTTTGTTAAAGAATCTTGCCTAGTTATTTCTGATGCAATATTTGTCCAGTAGTGCTCTGTCGTAACCATCTTGTTTGATATTATACTCTTCAGGGATCCTGTTACTGAAACTATCCCAAGAGTGTACACCGAACTATGATTTTCTTTAGCATTCTCTCACTACGACGAAGTACTACTAATATTACCTTCATTACCTTATGGCATTGAAATATTAGTGACTTCTTACTATAGTGTTTACTTTTCAAACATCACTCCCACTCGATAAAGGCATATTATGTCTATTAACGTTCTCCCACTACTCAAATGCAATGGAACGCCAATTCCGGCTTGTGGATTTTGATATTCTTGAACGTCAATTGCCTTATTTTATTTAGGAAAATTAAATTAAACTCCATTCGTTTTCTTGGATATTTAGTAAACATGCACCTATCCATTCTTAGTTCCAACTTACATATCTGCTTTCCCTTTCAGCACATATGCAGGACAATCCTATATCTGAACATACCATGGACTGAGCATACATTCAATCCATAGTTCTATAGATGTCCTAGGTACTAACTTAGAAGGAACTAAATTCAGAATGTAATTTGCAGTTTCTAAGAAATATTCCAAAAACAAATAAGGCAATCTGAATAACACGTCATTAATCTATCCATGTCCAAAAGAGACTTATTTCTTCTTTCTACAACACCACTCTATTATGGAGTTTACTGTGTAGTCAAGTGAGATGTAATCCCTTATTCTGATAAGTAACAAAATAACTCTTTAGAGAGGTACTCGCTACTACAACCAAATTGCAATAACTTAACATATTTCCTTGGTGCTTCTCCGTTTCGAGTCTTAAAAATCCTGAATTACTTAATTCATTAAGACTTACGGTGCATCAAATAAATATATTAATATTTTGAGTAATCATTTATGAACTTCACAAAAATACTCAAAACTATCTCTTACCAGTATGTTCATTTAACCATACAAATCAGAAGGGATTCATTCTAGCTTATCACTAGCATTATTTCCTTTTGAAGGGAAACAACCTTTAGTTAAATTTCCTTCCAAAAAGGATCTACAAGTTGGTAGTGCCTCTACTTTCAATGAACCTTAAGGTCCATCCTTGACCAACTTGAAATCCTATCCAGATTAATATGACTTAGACAAAAGTGCACAGATAAGTTTTACTCAATTTTGAAGAACATATTCTCTTATGAGGTAGACTATTATTGTTCTGATTAAGAGAGACATTAATATACAATAACAAGGTCATGCATTCATGTACCACAAGAGATAAAATGTCTATCAAGATCAATAACTCAAGATTTATTCGAAAAATAAAACAAATATCCATCTCTTATTTTGCCCAGAAACCAGAATTAAATTCCTTCTAACAAAAAGTACATATATTGCATCCTTTAAATTAATGTGTTATCACTAAAAGAAAATTTTAACAAGTAATATGTCAAATTGCATAAAGTCATTGTGGAGTTGAGATAAAATATTAAATAGATCATAATAAGTCAAAACACTGAATATTAAAATTCAGACTGCATTCAATATTTATATACATACGTGCATCTCGAATAATAAATTTCGATGGGAAAAGAATCATTCATGCAAAGTATATTATAAAATGCAAGAATTATTCAATCCAAAAATAAATAGAACCAACTCAGACGGAGAATATACTATTATTTTCAGTCAATAGTATAAAACTTTAGTACGAAAATTTTAAACACACTACACATGTATGTCATGCATCTTGAATAGCAATTTCGACGGGAAAAGAACTACTCATGCAACATACATATGTAATGCCAGATTATTCACTCCAATAATTAAAACAGACCTAACTCAGATGGAGAGTATACTGTTAATTTAAGTCAAGTGAACATCATAATTAATAACTCTAGTTCCATTGATCCAACATATATACTCAGATGGAGAGTAAGTACACGATATCAATTACTAGTATTTCACCTAGTGAGCTTACAATAAATTTATCCAATATGGAGGAAGACCTAAAGTCAACGCGTAAATTTATTACTCAATTGAAATTAATAGTGCAATACTATTAGATAATATTTCTATCACCACTTAATCATGATTGTATTTTAGTTACAAAATTGATTCAACCCTTTAAACTCAGATAGAGAGTTAATGCAGGTTATCAATAACTAGTAATTATATCCAGTGAGTTCATAATAAATTTATCCGATATAGAGGAAGACCTAATGTCAACGTGTAAATTTATTATCTCACTATAAATAAAAAATGGAGACCATAGGAGTTAATTCCTATCGCCACTCTATCACAACCACGAACTTTTCTCTGAGGATTAAGTTCCATAATTAAAAAAAATGCTCAATACCCCATTTAAATAGTGTTAAAACGCTAAAATTAACGTTTTTCACTACACAACAGTGAGTATTGTTCACTGGGTTATTTCTGATAAACCTACCAAATTTCATATCAACCGGAGATCGTTAAAATCACAATCTCCAAAAATTGCGACTAAATTTGGAATATTACCATTTTAAGCATTTATTTTAAGAATATAAAATATGACCTACATTCTTATCATATACCAATTCATGTCAAATCAACATGTGTTATCATGTTCTAGATTAGACATAAATAAAATGATAGAAAGAATGGCTTTTCGTATGTAAATCACATTTTAATCCGCCAAACCTCCAAAAAACTCATCTAAACGATCCCGATTCGTCAAAATACGATGTGATTCACTGCATAGTAGTGAGTTCTTCTTAAATGATTGTTTTCGATGATCCCACCGAATTTCAGGTAATCCGGAGATCGTGAAATTCACGATCGCCAAAACTAGACCAAATTCGAATAAATTATTTTTGGCGTATTTAGGATTAAATCCATGTGATTTGCATTCTTGCTATATATCATATCAAGTTAAACCATCATGTTTCAGATTTAACACAAATATAGCCGATATATAAAGAATAAATTTTTTATATTTATAACAAATTCAATTTAATAAACTGCTTGAATACCCATCTAAACAACTTCAAAATGCCGAAAAATAGCATGATTCACTGCATTGCAGTGAGTTTTTCTCACTAGATCGTTTTCGATGAACCTTCCAAGTTTCAGGTCAATCGGAGTTCGTCAAATTCATGACCACCAACCTGTAACCAAACTCGGAGAATAACCGTTTTAAGCAGTTTCATGAATTAAAATAAATATGATATTGATTTTCATTCTCCTTATAATTATACTATGAGCTCAAGGCATATATTATATTCTTCCTATTTCTAGGATACATAATATCTCCTTTTGCAATAAATTATCCTTTTGTTAAAACACAAGAACCTAAGATATTATATTTTCTCCCGTTCGGCGAAAACCCCAATATCTCTTCTCATGGGTGAAGTTGGTTACACTAGTACCCAAAGATAAAACTCTTTTTCTAGTTAAGAACCTCCACCACTAATGTAGATTTATCAAGGATAATTTTCACATGGTACATTAAGCAGATTTCAATGACTCAAATAAATATACCATTTTGTGGATCCTACTTATTAATCATAATGCTCAATCCATGAATATGCATAATTTCACATGTATAAATTTATTAAGAATTTTTCATGAGTTCAAATAAACAAACCACTTTAGTGGTAACTATTTATTACCCACAAAATTCTCAATTTACGAGTGAAGATAGATGTAGCTCATAAAATTATTTCATGGCTGATTATGGACCACAACTTAAAAGTCATGCCAATAATATAAAGCTCATACCAAATACCGTCATATTTCACTTAATTACAACCTCCAACCAGAGAACAAAAACTTTCATCGAAAATCCAAGACTTGTAATCACGTAGGGCATGAAAACATGAACTAAAATTTGAAATTTTTTTATTATGCACAAATATGCCAAACACTCAATCATTGGTCATCTAGGATATCAAACAGAGGATTCCACTTTCTTAGAAAATAATTATATCATCACACAATATCAATTATACCTTGTAAGTTCTAGTCAATAAAACTTACAACTTTATTATTGAATTTAACACAACAAAACGTCTATTTACTAATAATCAATGTGTAAACCTATTATATGACTAGTATTTAATCATGGAGACCATGGGGAGTCACCCCCATCACTATTGAATTAAAAACGAATTAAAATTAATAAGAAATAATTTCCAGAAAATAGCAAAACGTCCAAAACATAGTCCAAACGACCTCAAAACGCCGAAACACACCATGATTCACTGCAAAAGCAGTGAGTTTTTCTCACCACGTCGTTTTCGATGGACCCACCAAATTTCAGCTCAATCGGAGTCCGTCAAGTTCGCTGACCTCCGAAAATACCGGCAATTCGGTCAAAATCGGGTTTTGCGTTTTTCTAGGGTTTGCCCAAAAGATTCAGATCATCTCAATCAAATATCAATAAGAAAGCAGATATCTCATGATTACAAGAATAATCCAAAATTTTTGCACCAGTTAATTCACAAAACAACAGTGCAGTTTTTCAGAAAACCACAAATATATGTAATCCAAAAACGCACATCGACATGATATTCTTGTTTTATGAAAAACTTTGTTATCTAATTAGATGTGAGTGGGCTCTGGTACCAATTGATGGATTATAATAAGCAGCGGAAGCAATCCCAGTATCAAAATCACATGTAATCTAGACAACTAGCATAAACGGGATTTCACGGGTTACCTCTTGAAGCGTGAACAAATCTCTTCTATCACGTGAGCCTTCAATTCCATAACTTTTCAATGGAATCTCCATCACCCACGCAATTGTGATCCTCGAACGTTCCACGGTCTTCTACTGTGTTACCCGAATAATACCGGAAAATAGTAATTTCGTGTGGGCGAAATTTTCTAAGGAAAAGGCTGAAAATTTCGGCCACTATGTCCACCTCCTCTAGATGGAAAACCTTATGTATTTATAGCACAAGTTTTAAGGGTTAAAACTCTTTTCCAAAACCTGTTAGGTTTTTCTTTCCACCAGAAAAAAGATTCCTTTATTTCCTATTATTTAGGCACGACAGGGACCACAGAATTTAATTAACAAGGCTCCAATTATGGAATTAATTTTTAATTTTTGAAATTAATATCTACCATAATTAATTACGAATTATTTCACTAAAAATTCGTAATTGCACACCTTATCCAATTTCGAGATTCATCCATTAAATCTTATTTAATTCCCAATGTTAAGATTCAGATACTAATCAATTAAATTAAATTAGTGACGATTTAATTTATTGATTATTTTCTTTAGACTTTCGCTTAACTTATTTCATGTGTCGGATACAAAATCTACCGGCCGGGTTTACACATGAAAACTTATAAGCTTTCATAAAGGTGTATCATCAATCTCTAAACCGAGACATGGATTCCATCAACTAACTATTACTTCGCCAATGTACATTATTATTATCCAATTTACCAGGCATATTGACCCACAAAAGAATCTCGCTTTTTAATAAGTCAAGACAATAATAATGCACACAGCTAATAATAATTATATCAAGATTAAGAGTATAAGTACATTTAATGGCTAGAGAGTTTATTTTATTAAGTCAGTATAAAATACTTATCTCTACTTGGTCCGTTCAATACATACAAATGTACTAGAACAAGAAGTTTGAATTAAACCATTCCCATAATCAAGATAAATTATATTTAATCTTGTGCTACAATCATTCCTGATGGTTTGTCCAATTCCATCATTAGATTGTGAACTCAAATTTTATACTTATAAGAACCGATGATTTAATCTTCCGTGTATAAGCTAAACTCTATACACTAAATCATCTTCTATATAAGCAAAGGACACAGAGTAATATATGATCTATTTAAAACTTTATTAAAATTGAATGAACAATTATATCAAATAAATACTATATCTAAACCAAATCCATGGTTAATAGTATATTTCTATTATATAAAAAAGGAAAGATGGTCGACCATGGATATAATTGTCATTTTACTCTGCCATTTTATTTTTTAAACCTATAACTACGCGGCCTTATCTCCTACACATAAACCTGAGGAAATTTTAGAATTGTCTGTTACTTTCCTCTCCTATTAGGCTATTGCACAATAATTTACTCACAATTACCAACATAACTCTGAAGAATCTCTTTGCATTTCATTCTATTCATCTAGGTCAGTGTACTTTTCCCCTAATCTTCTTCTCTTTCTTTTTGAAGTTTTCGATTTCATGCTGAAAATCGTCGTTGTTGTAATAACAAAGGGTAGACTATTTAATTTATTTTTTGTTTGGTAGGTTTTTGGCTAAGAACATTTGGATTTTTCCGGTTAAGCTTTACTAATATGAGAATCTGAACGTTAGAGAATTAGACCCATTTTAGGATAAACTTATTTTGATGTTCTTATTGTCTGGTTCCTCAATTTATATGACAATGGAGAATATTGTTGTTTTGTTTTTTCCTTTTTGGACTAAGATAGAGGACAATTCTAATGAAAACGTTGATGTTGACTATTTTTTACATAGATCGAACCAGACATGGGACTCAAAAAATTGGTTATATAATTAAATTGCCTACTAATGGATATGAGTATGAGAAGCTTAATATTTGTAATAAGAAATTTCAGAAGTTATTCCTTAAAAAGAAGTCACATGAACTTTTTCAGAAGAATAGATTTTTAAGTTGAGAAAAGTCAATCTTTTTTAGATGATTTTCCCTTTTCTTAATCAGCTTTTTTGTCTCTCATAAATCTCTTTCAATAGAAATAAAAATTTATATGTACCCCAATATTTATAAAATCAAGACATGCATGTCTTTTATACACATATTTATCATTAATCATAGCAAATTGAAAATATATGTATTATTACTTTAATTTTTAATTGCTAATATTAGTTTTTTTGATTTGAGAAGAGTATCATACACAAGTGATCGTTGAGTGTATGAATTTAAATTTCAAATTTTTGTTTTTCTTTCAATTTTTTTTCAAACCTCATAAGATTTTCACATATCATGACTGAAATATAAAGGCTATTGTATTTGAAATAGATTATTTCCGCCAAACTACCTTTCCAACGCTTGGTAGAAAGAGTTATTGTTCAAAGAGATTGTATTTGAAAGAGTTTGAACTTTATGTGTTTTGAATCATGTCCTTAAGTGAAAATCATAAACAAATTCTTAAAACCCCAATTTCAAATCTTAGTTAAAAATCTCAAAACATCGACTCTTCCATCTCTTTTACTCCTTCTTCACACTTTCACTTTCAGAGAAAACTCTTTCAGCTGTGCGAAAAATAGAGAGAAAATTTAGTTAGGTAGCAATAATTATCTTTTTAACGATATATTGGCCAATTTCTCTTTTCGCTCTGGAATTAGCTAATTTTGAATTTTTCTCTTACTCCTCTTTGTTTTAAACCTTTTCCTTTATGCTATATGTAATTGCAGGAGAAGATTAATAGAGCAGGAAAAGTATCTCAAATACTCATTTGTATTTCATGTAACCAGGCTAGCAAAAACTTTTATTCCAGGTAGTTTCTTGAAATAAGGCTTTCTGGTTTAGGATTTTGTGTTTTTTGATGTCTGATCTTTGCTTTCTTTTGAAGCGTATTTATTGACATTATTCGTGTTGAGCGACTTCTCCTTCAAATACTTAGTGGACAAAATCTGATTTGTTAGGATGCTTTGTCTATTTGTTAAGCTTGAATTTGTCATTTTCTTTTAATCCTTGGTTTGAAAATTGTCTAATACTATGTTTATGCTTTTCGTTCATGAGTGAAATTTTCTGCTAACTGAAATGGAGTTTTTTACCCAAATATTACAATAGTACTATATTAGTGCTGGAGTGCAATAGCCATATTTTGATGCTTCATAATATTACTATGTTGTTTCTTTTTGCAGAACTTGGATATGAATAATTTTTCTTTTATTCAAAGAGGATGGATTAGCTGACAATTAATAGCAATAACTTGTTTATTATCTTTCAAGGAAGAGAGTTGAAAAAGAAATAAAATTATTGTAGGGTAAATTTGACTTTTTTATTCTCCAATATTAGGGAATAATGATACATCCATTGGCATGTGAATGTGATACGTTCCAATTATTTGGCTCAAATAACAATACGTTCCAATGATGTATTTTGAAAGGCCTTTTGAAGCTTCCTGTTAAGAGTTGGTTAAGCCCTTTTTTTCATTCTTTTGACTATACTCTTATAAATTTGAGATCTTTAAACATGACTTCTTATAATTTGACCTATCTTTAAATGACTTCCTAAATTTGTGATTGGATGATTATCTGAAAATAAATCAAACTTTCGTTAGGGTGTTACTTTTCAATGTTAGGAAATCTATTATTGAGTAATTGATTCTATGTTGTTTTTGATTTCTCATAGCTCTATTTTTCCTTTAGAAAAATTTTTTCTTAGAAAAAACTTCTCAGCTAATTAAATCTTAAATGTTGGTATACTCCAACCCATATCCCAAAGGTTCTCTGCTCAATTTCTTCAAGGATAGTTACTAGCTTGTAGCTGCAGTATTTTTGTCTCTATAGTGTCGGATGCATTATGATATATTCTCAAAAGTAGGTCATATGTTTATCTTATTGTATTTTGTGATTTTTCTCAATCTTATTTAATGTCGTAGAAGGGTGATACCTGGGAAAACTTAACTTTTTTTATGGACTATTTGTAACGACCCGACCGATTGTTTAGAGATTTTGCACTTTGCTTGCCAGTTCTCGGGCATGACTTGCCCCGTGTGATGTATTACGACTCATGTATATCGTTGGTTTTGGTTTTCAGGGTAATCGGAATGAAATTGGAAGAACAGTTCTCAATTTGAAGTTTGAAATTTGAAAGGTTTGACCAATATTTGACTTGTTAGTATATGATCTCGGATTGGAATTTTTATGATTTGGTTAGCTCCGTCAGGTGATTTGGGACTTAGAAGCGTGATCGGAATGTGTTTTGGAGGTCCGGAGTAGATTTAGGCTTGAAATGGCGAAGTTGATATTTTGGCAATTTCCAGTTGGTAGGTGAGATTTTGATATAGGGGTCGGAATGGAATTCCGAGAGTTGCAATAGCTTCTTTATGTCATTTGGGATGTGTGTGCAAAATTTCAGGTCATTCGGACGTGGTTAGGTTGGGTTTTTGATCAAAAAACGGAATTTGGAAGTTTTTAGAAACTTAGGCCTGAGGTGTTTTGGTTGATTTAGTGTTGTTTGAAGTGTTTTGATGATTGGAACAAGTTTGAATAAGGTTTTCGGATATGTTAGTGCCTTTGGTTGAGGTCCCAGGGGGCCTCGGGTGAGTTTCGGGTGGTCAATCGGACCATTTTGAAGTTTAGAAGCTGCTGAAGTTTTGCTGTTGCTGGTGTTTTCGCACCTGCGGTTTGGGGACCGCAGGTACAGTGCCGCACGTGCGGAAGAGCAATCGCAGAAGCGGAAAAGAGGTCAGGCGAGCAGAAACCGTAGAAGCGGTAAGGGTAACCGCATCTGCGATGCCGGAGATGCGGAAAAGCAGCCGCAGATGCGGCCAATGTGAAGACCTTCAGGAACCGCAGAAGTGGTGTCGTACCGCAGCTGCGGAGATTGTCATTTTAATGAAGACCGCAGATATGGTGGAAAAGTCGCAGAAGCGGGACCGCAAAAGCGATAATGGGACCTCAGGTTCGGAAATACCTGGGCCAGAAAGTATATAATGTTCCTTCGTGAAATGTTGCTAAGTTCTCCATTTTTTAAGACGGGAAGCGAGCTAGGGCAGTGAATTCGAGGGAGAATCGAAGAGAATCAGTTGGGTAAGTGGGCCCGGGGCTCGGGTTTTGGTAATTTCGGGATTTGTGTCCTTTATTGATTGTTTTCGCTTGGGCTTTGTTCCCTTGGCATATTTTGACGTCCTCGTCCTGATTTTGGATAGATTCGACGCGTGTGGAGGCCAATTCGAAGGGCAAAGGCGTCGCGAGCTAGAGATTTAGCCGGTTCGAGGTGAGTAATGATTGTAAATGATGTTCTGAGGGTCTGAAACCTCGGATTGCACATCGTAGTGCTATATTGAGGTGAGGCACACGCTTGATGACGAGCGTGGGGTCGTGCACTTATGGGGACTGTGACTTGGTCCGTCCCGATTGATTATTTTACTGAAATCTATTTGTTATCATCATTACTTGGGCTGCATGCCATGATTGGGATTCGTGCCAACTATTTGGACCCTTCGGGGATCTTTGTTGATATTTCCTCACTGTTTTGACTTTATACTTAAACTCAGTCATGTTATTTTCCACTATTTTCAAAACATGTTCACTCAGTTTTAATACTCAAATGATCTTTAAATGATGTTTTGGGCTGAGAAACACAGTTTTACTGTTGCCCGAGAAGCTTATGTGATTTTTGACTGAGTAAGGCCGAGGGCCTGTGTTGTGAGGATATCTTTTGGGTCGGGCTGAACGCTGCAGCGGTGATACACTGACTTGATTATTAGGCCGAGTGCCTGAGATTGTACGCCACGATGTGGCTTGATATTGATATGAGGTCGAGGACCTGTTTGTGATGCCACGAGATGGCTTGATATTGCGCTTGGGCCCCGGGAGTCTGCACACCCCCAGTGAGCGCGGGTACCCAGTGTGATGTGAGATATAGCCCGAGGGGCTGGTATTGTTCTATGTGATTGCCCGAGGGGCTGGTACTGTTCTG
The DNA here is from genome assembly GCF_001879085.1 of Nicotiana attenuata. Lineage (NCBI taxonomy): Eukaryota > Viridiplantae > Streptophyta > Magnoliopsida > Solanales > Solanaceae > Nicotiana > Nicotiana attenuata. The sequence continues at coordinate 54,964 of NW_017671952.1, read as the reverse complement.
AGATATTGCCCGAGGGGCTGATTTGTTGATATTTATGCCCGAGGGGCGAACCTTATGTGGTTATCTTTCTTAGTTGCCTGTTATTTACTTGCTTAATTGTGTATTTGTGGCCGAGGGGCGGATTTCTGTGCTTATCTGCACTAGTTGTTCTGCATTCATTTGCGCAACTGTTGAAAAGGTCATTTTTCAAAGAAGTTTAAGCTGAGCTAAGACGTTTTAAAGGATTTTACAGCTTCATTGCTTTCTTACTGGCTTTTGAAACTGCTTCTATACAGCATGTTGATGCTCTTTTCGTGATTTCTTATCACTCAGTCTTTATTTATGATTATTACTCACTGAGTTGGCAGTACTCATTTTACTCCCTGCACCATGTGTGCAGATTCAGGTATTTTCTGAGCTTGGTGGCAGTTGTCAGTGGAGTTAGCAAGGTAGCTGCCGGCGTTCGCAGCACTGCTTTCTCTCTCTTCATTCTATTAGACTGTACTGAGTACATTTCAGACTTTGTCATTTGTATTTAGACTTAGTAGATGCTCATGACTAGTGACACCCCAGTTTGGGCTGTGTTTGGATTGTACTTCCGCCTTGTTATGATATTATCCGCTGTTTAGCATTATTAAATTATGTTTTAGCCTGTTGTATTGCTGTTTAGCTGTTTAACTTCGAATTGGAAATGCGTCGGCTGGCCTTGTCTTCACGAGAGGCGCCATCACGACCAGGTCCGGGTTTAGGGTCGTGACACTATTTCAACAGTAAATTACTCCTAAAAGATCATCTTATTATTTTCGTAGTCATTTTAGGTGAATTTTAAAGCTTTGACTGGAAGATTAACCTATGCTAATCAGGTTTTTATCTTTAGCATTTTAATCACCTTTCAACTTTTCTTTTTGGGTTTCATCACTTTGACTTTTAGTATTCTGATAACTAGAGTCCCACTTGCGGAAGAAGAAAGAAAAACACACGTAGAGCTGAAAGCTCTGTGCTTATAAAAGAAAATAAGAGACTTAGTGGCTCTTATGCTCAATAAAATTTTCAATAATTGACAGTTTTTGCGGTTGAAAATTCCTGGTAACATTTTCTCTTCTTTTTAGAAGTATATTTGTTGTTTTGAACTTTTACTAGGTTGAACCTTCAGAAGCTCCATTAAGTTGGCGAGAAAAAGAGCTGATTTGAGAAAAGATTGAAGTGAAAAAGCTTGTTGAACTACCCTGCTCCTTCTTTTGCTATGCGTCTAAGACCTCTAAGTTGTTATACACTAGGGTTCAGAAGTTAGATTCTCCAAATTCTAATGCTTAAGGGACCAAATACTTTGAATTTGTTGTTGGAGCCACTCAAAAGTTTTACAAGCTCAAAATATAAACCATCGTCGTCATCAAGTTATGAATTAGGTATCAAGTGTTGTAATTATAGTTAATGTGAATATATCAAAAGGATAAGTGCTTTAATTAATGTTGTTACAAGTGAAATCCCTTATCTCAAATATAAAAAATGAAACATCATTATTTTTATCTTGATTTAAATTAATGTTGACTATTATTCTTTTTCTACTTTCAATACCAGTATTAGATAAACTCTACTAGATTTGGTCCATAGGCCACATGAAAGGGGTCTTGTGAATTTACATCAGTTTGCTTCATTTGTGTACTTTATGGAGAAACTTATCACGCTTCATAAGTAAGACATTTCTTTGTATGATGAAAGTTTTAACTCATTGTTGCACTGATCTAATGACTGATAATTTGAAACATCCATGTTTGCAGGCACCATCAGAGCATATATATCTTTTAGTTGGATGTGCAAGATGAGTTGGCTCCATGCAAAATAGGGCTGAAAGGAAAATTAGTCCATCTTGATACTGTTGTCTCAAAACCTGTCATACCCGATGGCCGTAGGAATGTCCTTTGCCCGCCAGATCCTAGAAGGTGAAAAGGCGAAAGGAGTTTGTTTTTTTAAAGAACACTGTTTATGCGAACCAATCGCTTGGATACGATCTTGTTTATTATGTTTAATCCAATGCTCAATTTATAGGTACTAAAACTTATCTTGTAAAATATAGATGTACTATCTCTATCCAAGAGTCTTTAAACTTAACTACAGATTTGAAAATGCTCAACTCTGATAAAAATAATAAAATAAAAAAGGGGAACACTAAGCTCCGGTAGGTCCGTATGAGTTAGCTTTAGTTTACAGTAATTTAAATTTCCTTATAAGCTACTACATCACAAGCACAACGTTGGGCCGTGCTCAGCACAGGCTTTATCTCATCTAGTATCCCAACAAACAAATGAGCTAAACGACCTACAAAGCTAAATTGCCAACATATACATATCTCTTTCTCTTACATCCTCACTAGTACATTTCCGTTTCTCTTTCTCTATTATCCATATTAATAAATATTTGAAAAGAGCTTGGCAATAGATGACGACTTGATAACCACCACGTACGTTTGATTTGTATTTTAGTTCTTTCTCACTATTTATAATTGATTATTCAATAATTTTAACCAAAATAATAGTTACTCAATTAAAACATTGACATTGAGTATACAATTGATTTAATAAACATATATGATATTCCCTCCAAACTCACCGTACATCTAATTCTCTTGCGCTGCCATTCTTAATTTTTTGAAATGCTTAACCTAATTTCTTAATTTTTATTATACCATGTACAATAACAACAAATCTAGTGTAATCCCATATATAGAGTCTTCGGAGAGTAGTGTGTACGTAGACCTTACCCCTACTTTATAAAGATAGAGAGACTATTCCAATAGACCCTCGACCAATATAGCCTTAATACATGATTCAATACAATTAGATATTCATATAACGGGGCATTTGCATCTATACCCGCTTTTTGTGTCACGTTTTAACTTGTGCCCGCTTTGCAAAAAAAATTGCAAGCGTACCCGCTTTTTCGCATAACTTCAGCATACGGGGCTGAAGTAGCAAAGGCAATCACGCAAAACTTCAGCATTCTAGTAGACGGGACTGAAGTTGCAAGTTTTTGTTTTTGTAACTAGCGAACTTCAGTTCTAGAGCTGAAGTTTTTGTTTTTGTAACTGGCGAACTTCAGCTCTAGAGCTGAAGTTTTTGTTTTGTAACTGGCGAACTTCAGCTCTAGAGCTGAAGTTTTGTTTTGTAACTGGCGAACTTCAGCTCTAGAGCTGAAGTTTTTGTTTTTGTAACTGGCGAACTTCAGCTCTATAGCTGAAGTTTTTGTTTTGTAACCGGCGAACTTCAGCTCTAGAGCTGAAGTTTTGTTTTGTAACTGGCGAACTTCAGCTCTTCAGCTCTAGAGCTGAAGCTTTTATTTTTATAACTGGTGAACTTCAGCTCTAGGGCTGAAGTTTTTGTTTTTGTAACCGGCGAATTTCAGCTCTAGAGCTGAAGTTTTTGTTTTGTAACTGGCAAACTACAGCTCTAGAGCTGAAGTTTTGTAACCCCAAATGTTCTCTTTTTGCTTTCTGTTTCTACTGCAACTTTTATCACACATGGGTCAACTCCATTTTTTCTTCTTTCCTTTTATGGCTCATGGCCACATGATTCCTACGTTAGACATGGCCAAACTCGTAGCTTCACGTGCTGTTAAAGCCACTATAATCACTACCCCTCTCAATGAATCTGTTTTCTCCAAATCTATTGAAAGAAACAAGCATTTGGGGTTCGAATTGGATTGTAAAAAGGAAGTTGCAATAATAAATACCAGAAGAGTACGGTGGAAATAGATGTTGGTGGCGGTGGCAGTTCTTGGCCTAGTTTGTTGAGTTGAACTTCAACAAACAATGGGATCTAATCAAACTGGTAAAGATCATTGTCTCTGTTGCTCCATATTTACAGATTCTTTGCTTCTCTCGGAAGGGGTATACGTATCACTATAAAAGAAGAAGAAGAAGAAGAAAACGAAGGAGGAGAAGAGGAGGAGAAAGAGAGCTGAAATTGTTTAAAAAGTGGATACAGTTTAAAACTTTTTTTAAAAAGGGTATAGGTTAAATGGGGGCGACCAAATAGGGCGCCTCGTGCAATTTTTATATTTATAACTAAACAAATTACTAATTTATTATATACTAACCGTGTATATAATTTGCTATGCACAATAAATTAACAAACATATACCCTTACTATATTAATTCCACTTAATTGGAAGTTCAAGGAAATGCCTTCAGTGGTGAATATTATTTTGTGTCTTCTTTCGATGTCTAGTTTTTGTGAAGACTGTTTTTTTCTTTCGATTTTTTGTTTGGAAGACGGATGCCGTGTATAGAAGGTTATCATTGGGGAGTTTAATTAGGAGAGAAATTAGGAGATTTATTAGGATTTGTTTGACCACAAGAGTAATAATTTTTTACTGCCTCATTTATTATTCAATTAGTGATGCTAAGATTTTGTAGATATTATTTAAATCTTGTCTACTTATAAAAGTATCTTTACTTACACTGAGATAATCCCGATCGATATTACTAGAACACCAAGCTCAGCCCAACTCTTGTTATAATATCGAGATGAGAGATCTCGAGCCAAGCCCAACCAAGTTTTATTAAAGTATAACCGAGCTGATAAGAGAGAGTTGCTCAAGTGGTACGTATCATTCATCTCCAACTTTAAAGTTGTGATTTCGAGTCAACAAGGGAGCAAAGTGGTGATCTCCTAAGGAGGGGTTAAAAAAAGTACAATCGAGCTCAAGCAGAGGACCAGTTGGCTCTTTAAAGTTTAGTTCCGCGAGTGGTGATATACCATTAAAAGATTAAAATCATACTCCCTCCGTTTGCTTTTACTTATCCATTATAATAAAAATATATTTTATTTTTACTTGTCCATTTTAGCAAATCAAGAGAAAGACAAAAAGAAATTCTTGTTTTACTCTTATCATTAACTATTCATTTTCCAAATTATTACCTAATATTTTTTGAAATGTTATCATTATTATGGGTAAAATTATAAAATAAATATTTCATTTATTATTTTTTAAAGGAAATGTAAGATCAAAAGTGGACAACTAACAATGAACGGAGGGTAATAAATTTTTTAATCAAGAAAATATAAGCATTACTAGTTTAGATGGCAATTGCATTCAACTTCATTAACTTATATACATTATAAGTTTAAACTAGAACTCAAATTCAAACGAGGTTAACTTAATATTTATTTTGTTGTTGTTGTTGTTATTGATTTTTTCATGGCTTCTACACTACTATTTTTTTGGGTTAAAAAGACATTAATATTGATTAGTTAGGACTGTTTACAAAAGATGATGGTGGTGCATTATCATCGCCCACAAATAAGGAGTAGTCTACTGCTACATTAGTACTATTACATTCCAATATTTTTCTTTCAAAAGTAGTTCCTAGGATGTCTGCTCATAATATTTCATTGGCAAATACCAGAGGAACAACCAAAAATTTATTCTCTACCCTTTGTGACCTTGCCCCTTCCTTAGCAAGTGCATTAGCTACCCTGTTTGCCTCTCTGAAAACATGCTTTATCAGTGGATGCCCCAAGGCTACTAGCATTATCCTGCATTCAAAGACCATAGTGTCATAAATCAAGTGGTCTTAATTGATCATGGTGATTACCTCAATTGAGTCAATGTTCACTTCTAGTGGAGTAAAGCTATTGGAGACTGCAAGTTTCAGTCCCTGCATAAAACCTGTTAGTTCTGCATGGATATTATTTGTGTGTATGCCATCCCATAAAGCCCATTAAGTAGTCCCCATTGTTGTTCCTCATTACCCTTCCAATGCCCCTCTTTTGCCTTGCAAAAGGCTGGACCTATCTGTGTTTAGCTTGTATACTCCTCTGTTAAGAGGTTCCCATGGAACCGATGATCTATTTAGGTATCCCAGTCATATATCTACCATCTTCATGTAGGAACTCAATTGCCTTAGCTATTGTGTTGCTAGAGGAGATTGGCTCCGTTTTCTTTTTGAAAAGTTTTTATTCCTAGTTAGCAAGATCTGCCAAAGGCAGAAAGGGAGCAGATGTCCCCAGTTTAGAAAGTCATTGAATTTCTAGTTCCTAACCTTATGGTAAAGGGTCTCCCACTGGTGGGGTGCATTGGTATCAGCATGTATACACACATTGCCCGCACTCTGTCAAGAGACGGCCTCCCAGAAGAATCATTATCACATTGGAGGAACATGTGGGGTATAGGTTCCTCGTCCTTGTTACAAAAAAAAAAAACAATAGGGTTAGTGGTGTTGCCCATTAGGTGTCTTGAGGTTCCAAATCCTTATGAATTGCTTCCTAATGGGGTTGCGAATATGATTCAGGAGGCCCTCAATGAGGGAGTTGGTAGACTTGTAGAGAAGAGGTCATTACTTGTTAAATTTCATACCAGTCTGTCCACTTTGCCAGAGTTGGCATGGATGACAATATTATTAATGGAGCTCACAACATGCCGGGAAATGTGAGGGATATGTTGTGAAGGTTTCATGTCCCATTTATGTAGAAGGAGGAGACCTTCAGCTTGTCCTCTCCCTTGTTTAGAGCTCCACAAACAATTTTCTTTAGGGGTTTCATATTGTTGATCCAACTATCACTATAGAACGCAGAATGTATCATCCACCTAGATGCTTAATTGCATGCATTCCACTCATTCCTAACACTTTGCCAGGTCCTAGAAGTTGTGTGCCTACTTGGATTCCTAGATGTGCAATGCTAATGGAAGAGAACTCTATCCCACATGGCATATGGATTGCTGTACATCCTCTACGCTATCCCAAAGTGAATAGCTGAGTTCCTATAGTCATTTCTTTGCACATTTAGGCCTCTTTCCTCCTTAGTCTTGTAACAATCAACAAGATGCATTTCCCTCTTAATGGTTGTGGTGCCCCAAATAAAATTCCTTTAAATTATATCAATTTGGTTACACACCTGGGCTGACAGGTTGATGTACCACATGACATGGCTGGGGATGCTCCTCAAAGAGGCTTGGCTAGTGTAATTCTCCCAGCCATGTTAAGAAATTATGTTTACCAACCAGCTAGCTTAGTCTGCATGTTTTCTATGATGAACCAGAAGTCTCTATTGGTTGGTCTGTTGTGGAAAATGGGGAAGCCTATAGGTCCTTCCCAAAGAATTTGCTAGCCCTAATTGCCAGGTAGTTGGCCAGAGCCTCCACTTAGTCCTGATGGCAGTTTGGTAAGAATATGACTGTGGATTTGAGAGAGTTAACTTTCTGTTCAGACTTACAATTAAACTCATTCAGAGTGTCCATAGCGGTGGTGCAATTCTTTATGTTGGCTCTTGCAAAAAAGGTTAGGTCATCAGCAAAGAAATGGTGGGAGAGTTTGGGGCCAGAGCTGCTAATTTTGATAGGGAACAATTTATTGATTAGACTTGAGCCTCAATGCTCCTAGAGAGACTCTCCATGCACATGATGAACATATAAGGTGACATAGGGTCACCCTATCTAATGCCCCTAGTAGGGGTAAAGAAATCAGTATGGCCTCCATTCACAAGGACATAGATAGAGCTGGAGGACATACATGAAAGTATGAGCTTGATCATGTTGTCAAGGAATTCAAAACTGATCAATATTTTCCTAATAAAGGACCATTCAAGTCTATCAAACACCTTCTCTAGGTCAATTTTAAGAATTATGTTTGCATTTTTACCTTTTATTTTCTTAAAGTGGCTAATATATTCTAGACTATAATGGCATTGTCACTGGACCTTCTATTGCAAAAGAAACTAGCTTGACTTGGGCCAATGATAAAAGGCAAGATGGGCTTAATCCTACTAACAATGATTTTAGTGATCAGTTTATACATTGTGTTACATAATCCTATAGGCCTAAAATTCTTGAGGATGGTGGCATTTGCACTGTTAGGGATCAAGCATAGGTAGGTGGTGTTTAGAGTAGGATTCATCTCATAATTTCGGAAAAACCCTTACAGCAGTTGATGACTTTGTCCCCTAGGACATTCCAGTACTTACGATAGAACATAGGGCGCGGTCCATCAGGCCCAGGAGCCCTAAGGGGTTTGAAGGAGAACATAGCATTCTTAACTTCACTATGTTTGAAGGGTGCATCCAGGCTAGTTTAGTTAGCTAAGGATAGTGTGTAGGTGATCGGTACCAACCCTGCACCACTATAGAGCGGCGAGAGCGGTCGATGCAGCTTTTACCCGAATAGGTCGAGATCGAATCCACACGGAGCTAGATTTGGGAATTGGATTCCTATCTGAACTAGCAATGTGTAATGCTCTTAATTACGCTTCCAACCATAGTTGTTCTTTTGATTACTTCTATTTTTTTATACTATGAGATGCCAAATTTAACTAAGAATACTTGCTAAAGGGTTGTCTAAAGGTAACGAGGCACTAGGGAAGTGACTTCCCCCTAGGTGAATACTTGACGGGTTCCTAAGTCTAAGGCAAAGATGTTATGTTTGGGATCGCGATATAGCCATTTGCACGACACTACTCACTCTATACCTCTCGGTAGCTTGAGTGACTTTGCCCGAATTGACTTTCTCAAGACCAATTGGGTTTCGAAATTAAGCAAGCAATGTAGGCTCAAGTCGGGTATTACTATCCCTAGATTTAACCCTTTAATTGGGGCTATCAATCTCTTGAGTACGCCCCAATTTCTTGTTGGACTGATTTCCTAGACTTAAGCTCTCTTTCTCTAGAAGAGCCAAGTCACTTAGGCACAAATTAGTGTTTGCAACCACTAATCCAACATACAAAACACAAATCAGTCCAAATATCAATCACCCATAAACATCTAAGCATTAAAATACAAGACCCATCAAATACCCACACTAGGGTTGAGCCACAACCCTAGCTAGTGGGTCTAGCTACTCATAATAAAGGAAGAAAATAAGAAATCAGATGAAGAATAACCCATAATATTTAATTACAAACTAATATAATGAAGATTCAACGTAAATGTAGCTACAAATTACTCAAAATGGAACATAACAGTTGTTCACGTACTCAGCTGAAAGTCAGGTTATCGAAGATGACCTAAAAGTGTGAAAAGAAAGTATTTATACTAGGCCGAATTTTCTAGACAAAAATACCCCTGCGGAGGTACCGCGGCCGCGGTGACGCTTTTGGCTTAACTTTTTAGCTCTCTGAATCTGTCCATCGCGGGCCGCAGAAAATGCACCGCGGCTGCGGTGGCTTCATTGCGGTCCGCAAAAATGCTCCGCGGACCGCATTGGTCTCAATTGTCCAAACTTCAACTCTCTGAACCTCCATCTTTGCGGACCGCATAAAATGGATTGCGGCCGCAAAGAGGCTTCTGCGTCCGCGAGAAAACCTCCGCGGACCGCACTGCTTTAAACTCCAACTTTTGCACCTCTCTGAATCTCCTCACTGCGGACCGCACTAAATAGATTGCGGCCGTAGTGGGTCTGTTGCAGCTATGCTTTGACTTGTTCTTGGTACTTGTGCATGTTTAACTCCTTTTTGAGCTGGTTTTCTTCCTTTTGTCACCTTCTTGACCAAACCCTGCAAACAAGTACAACATGTAAGCCTTTGGAACTATTTCTACGCTTTTTTAATCAAAACTCAAGTAAAAAGGAGTGTAAAATGACCTAGAATCCCTAGTTATCAACTCCCCCAAACTTAAGCTTTTGCTTGTCCTCAAGCAAACAAAATAAGTCCCACCTCCTTAAGAGCAAAACCAAGAAAATTCAGCTGACCTAAAGGGACCTCATCTAGCATCAATTGGGACTAACAATTTCCCTCATATCAAATGAATCATAGACAACATTCAACCATTTAAACACCATGGTTTTAGTGCGACACAAGAGCATCAAGGATTGACTCGACTCATCAAAGAAACTCTTTCTACTACTTTGGTCATTGTGGAATCCAAACTCATACATCTTTAACTCTCCCTAAGCAATCCTCACTTTCAAATTGAAAACTCTGAACGAGGATAGTGGAAACGCTCTCATCTCTCTCAAAGAAAAGTCACAAGTCCGGCTCTAATTACCATAAGCTTGCTCCTTATGTGAGTCACCACTAATGTAAGCTTCGTTCAACTTAAGATCATATAGGGCTATTGTGGAGTTATCGTGAAGGCTTTTGGTTCAGGGTAGGAAATATTTGGTCTAAGTAGGTTCCATCTTCCCTTAAGCACTTCATTTGCTTTATTTTGGCACACATTCTCTTGACTTTTTAAGTCATTTACTTCTTTCTTAGGGGTTAGAGAGACACACGGTCACTCTTTCTTGTTCATTTCAAACCTTTTTCTCCTTTTTAGGTTTTCCACGCCTTTCATCACTTTACTTTTATTCAATCCCTTCATTTCTTCTATATTGCTCATTCTTTTTGACTTTTTGATTTTCTTTCTTTTTCATTGCCTTTCCTTTTCTTTGCTTTTGTACCTTTTACCACTTTGTTGCATTCCTCGTCTCTCCCCCCAAACTTATGTTTTTGCCATGTGCTAAGGAAAGGTCGGGTGCCAAGAGAGGGTCTTTTCAAAACGGGTAAAGGCTTGTATCATGGTTTTTGAAGGAAAAAGGGCTATGGCTCAAAGGGGTTGACTAGGGACATTATAATTGGTAGGCTATGAATGTTTTCAAGATAACATTTGGATCATGGAGAGCCTATAATCACTTCTCAAGTCAAACTACACTTAGGATTTTGCCNAATTTGGTGCGGTAACAATAGGAGTGGTGGTCAACTTGTGCTTGAGAAGTTCAAAAGCTTGCATACATCTCTCATCGAACACGAACTTAGCATCCTTTTCCAATAGCTTGCATAAAGGATTCACTACCTTCGAAAAATCCTTGATAAATCTCCGGTAGAACCCCGCATGCCCAAGAAAACTTCTAACCCCCTTGACAGAAGTAGGGGGAGAAAGCCTTGAAATCACCTCTATTTTAGCTTTGTCCACCTCTATACCATGCTTTGAAATTTTATGTCCAAGAACTATGCCCTCCTCAACCATGAAGTGGCATTTTTCCAAATTGAGCACAAGATTAGTTTCTTCACACCGGGCCAAAACCCTATCAAGATTCTTCAAACACTCATCAAACGAGTCACCCACAACACTGAAGTCGTCCATGAATACCTCCAAAATATCTTCCACCATGTCAGTGAAAATGGCCATCATACACCGCAAGAATGTAGCCGGTGCATTACACAACCCGAATGGCATCCTAGAAAAGGCAAAGGTACCATATGGGCAAGTGAAGGCAGTTTTCTCCTGATCTTCCGGAGCAATCAAAATTTGGTTGTATCCAGAATACCCATCCAAGAAATAGTAGAAGGCACGCCCAGCAAGTCGATTAAGCATGTGGTCAAGGAAAGGTAATGGAAAGTGATCCTTGCGGGTCACTTTGTTCAGTTTGCGGTTGTCCATGCTCACCCTCCATCCAGTGACTGTCCGGGTAGGAATTAGTTCATTTTGCACATTGGTCACCACAGTCATACCACCCTTCTTCGGCACACATTACACCGGCAAAGTCCAAGAGCTGTCAGAGATGGGGTACACAACACCCGCATCCAACCACTTGATCACCTCTTTTTTCACAACTTCTTGCACTGCCTCGTTCAACCTCCTTTGATGTTCCAAGGAGGGCTTTGCATCATCTTCAAGAATAATCTTGTGCATACAAAAGGCGGGGCTTATTCCCCGAATATCAGCTAAAGTCCATCCAATTGCCTTCTTCCGCTTTTGGAGCACCGCCAATGTGGCATCTACCTGCATGTTAGTAAGACAAGAGGAAAGAATAACTGGCAAAGTTGAACTAGGGCCTAAGAATTCATACCTGAGGTGTGGAGGCAACGGCTTCAACTCCAACACCGGAGGTTCCTCAATTTAGGGCTTTGTTGGTGGAGTCTTCCTATTCTCAAGATCCAAAGAGAGCTTCCGAGGCTCAGAATAGTAAGAGCCCATTCCATGTAAAGCATTGACACAATCCACCCGGCCTTTATCCTCATTGACATCAAGATTCAACAAAACCGCCTCTAGAGGGTCCTCCACATTGATCATTGCACTAGTATCATGAATTATCATTACCGTGACAAGATCCACAAATGAGCACACTTCAGTACAGTTGGGCTGCTTCATTGACTTACACACATGAAAGACCACTTTTTTATCATCCACTCGGAAAGTGAGTTTCCCGGTTTCCACATCAACTAAGGCCTTCCCGGTAGCAAGGAAAGGTCTTCCTAAAATTACAGGCACCTCAAAATCAACCTCACAATCGAGAATCACAAAGTCAGCTAGCAAGATGAATTTGTCCACCCGGATAAGAACATCATCTATTATACCCAAGGGCCTCTTCATCGATCTATCTGCCATTTGCAATCTCATGGAAGTCGGCCTCGGCTGTCCAATACCCAAAGTCTTGAAAATTGAGTAGGGCATCAAGTTGATACTCGCCCCCAAATCACATAGAGCTTTAGCAATGTCTGCACTTCCAATAGTGCAAGGAATGGTGAAAGCACCGGTATTCTCCAACTTCGGAGCCATTGAATGTACTATAGCATTAACTTGGTGGATCATCTTGATAGATTCACACTCCATGGATCTTTTCTTCGTCACCAAATCTTTCATGTATTTAGCGTAGCCAGGAATTTGCTCCAAAGCCTCCACCAAAGGCACATTAATGGATAAACTCTTCATCATGTCAATGAATTTTTTAAATCGATTCTCATTTTTCTGCTTCGCGAGCCTTTGAGGATAGGGTGGAGGTGGCCTTGGCAAAGGAGCCTTGGCTTTAGGCACAACCGCTTCCGGCATGTCTATTACGTGTTCCCTAGACGGGTTCACGTCATTCTGAGTTTCCACCTCGGTATCTTTGATATCAATCCTCACTTCTTCATTCACGTTCTCATCAATCACATTCTCAACCCCCAAAGGGATCTCATCCTCTTGCAACTGAACTTCATCACTCAAAATTTCTTTTTGTTTGGAGGCATTCACATCACCGCCTCGTCCACTTCTCGTAATTAGCGCCATTGCCTGCCCGGTACGGTTCCCACCCTTCGGGTTGACTACCGCATCACTAGGTAGAGCCCCCTTAGGGTGAGTATTCAAGGACTGTGAGATTTGGCCTAGCTGAACCTCCAAGTTTCTGATTGAAGTATTGTGGGATGCTAACTGAGCATCGGAGTCAGCATTCCTTTTCATCATCTGTTCAAACATCATTTCAATTCTCCCCATGTCATTGTTGGATGAACTAGGACCTTGGGATGGAAATGGGGGTGGATGCTGATACATTGGGAGCATTTAAAAGCCTTGCCCCCGATTTCCCTGATTTTTAATGTTCCAACCACCCTGATTGTTGTTTCCACCCCAGTCGTTGTTATTATTACCTCAGTTTCCCTGATTGTTCTGACTGTTGTTCTGGTTGCCCCAATTAGGATTTTGATTGTTGTTCCCCCAATTATTGTTTCCTTGTTGTTGATTACCCCAATTATTGTTCCCTTGTTGTTGATTACCCCAATTTCGTTGGGATCTCCATTGTTGTTGTCGGTTGGAAGAATTTCCCCTTTGGCCTTGATAATTGTTCACGTATTGCACTTCTTGATTCTGCTCTTCATACCCATCATCTTTGAATCGACCACTATCTTGGTTGTATTGATCCGAATTCCGTTGGTTCTGTTGCCCTCTTTGTCTTCTTTTGTTTACTAACATGTTGACACCCTCTATAGCATTCACTTGTCGTGGAGTTTGAACCTGTTGTAACTGTGCCTTTGCTAGCTGGTTCATAGTTGTTGTTAGTTCAGCTATTGCTTGCCCATGATCATGGAGCTCTTTGTGCAAGTGAATGACTGTAGGGTCACCCTGTGGCACATTTGCTCTACTTTGCCAAGTGGAAGAAGTGTTCGCCGTCTCATACATTATCTCACAAGCTTGCTCATACGGCGTGTTCATGAAGTTGCCCCCAGCTAATTGGTTCACTATGCACTGATTTGTTGTGTTAATGCCTCGGTAGAATGTCTGTTGTATCATTGCCTCAGTCATATCATTGTTAGGGCATTCCTTAACCATGGTCCGGTATCGCTCCCAAATTTCATGTAGTGGTTTGTTGGGCTCTTGTTTGAAAGCTAAGATTTCATCCCTCAAAGTTGCCATGTGCCCCTGTGAGAAAAACTTCGCAATGGATTTATCCGCCAACTCATCCCAGGTATGGATGGAATGGTTGGGGAGTCTCTCCATCCAGTCTAGTGCCTTCCCCCGAAGAGAGAAAGGGAATAGTCTCAACCGCAAGGCATCCTCGGACAGGTTGGTTTGCTTGCTCCCCCAACATGTATCAACAAAGCCCTTGAGGTGCTTGTAAGCATTTTGATCAGGAGCACCCGTGAAATATCCTTGTTGCTCCAGCAAGGTCAGCATCACATTGGTAATTCGAAAATTGCCCGCCCGGATCCGGAGCGGGACAATCGCACTGGCAGATCCTTGATTGGGAAGCACCCGAGGGGCCACTCTTGAAGGTGGTGGGGGAGGGTCTGGAATATTATCATTGGCATTAGCATTGTCCTGGCGGCCTCTCCGTTGTCCTTGAGGTACAAGAGGCACCTCATCCTCACCGATGTCATCGACCTCCTTCCCCCGGGATCACATTACCAAGAGGGTCATTGTTGTTGTTTGCCGCCATTTTGTACCTGGATTGGCGTCACAAAAAGATTAGTATCACAGAAGGAAAGAAACACAATACACAAAACTATTTAGATAGATAGCCAAAACCGTTAGCTCCTCGGCAACGACGCCAAAAAGTGATCGGTGCCAACCCTGCACCAATAAAGAGTGGAGAGAGCGGTCGATGCAGCTTTTACCCGAATAGGTCGGGATCGAATCCACAGGGAGCTAGATTTGGGAATTGGATTCCTATCTGAACTAGCAATATGTAATGCTCTTAATTGCGCTTCCAACCATAGTTGTTCTTTTGATCACTTCTATTTTTTTATACTATGAGATGCTAAATTTAACTAAGAATACTTGCTAAAGGATTGTCTAATAGGTAACGAGGCACTAGGGAAGTGACTTCCCCTAGGTGAATACTTGACGGGTTCCTAAGTCTAAGGCAAAGATGTTATGTTTGGGATCCCTTGCACGACACTACTCACTCTATACCTCTCGGTAGCTTGAGTGACTTTGCCCGAATTGACTTTCTCAAGACCAATTGGGTTTCGAAATTAAGCAAGCAATATAGGCTCAAGTCGGGTATTACTATCTCTAGATTTATCCCTTTAATTAGGGCTATCAATCTCTTGAGTACGCCCCAATTTCTTGTTGGACTGATTTCCTAGACTTAAGCTCTCTTTCTCAAGAAGAGCCAAGTTACTTAGGCACAAATTAGTGTTTGCAACCACTAATCCAACATACAAAACACAAATCAGTCCAAATATCAACTACCCATAAACATCTAAGCATTAAAACACAAGATCCATCAAATACCCACACTAGGGTTGAGCCACAACCCTAGCTAGTAGCTACTCAATTGTCCAAACTTCAACTCTCTGAACCTCCCTCTTTGCGGACCGCATAAAATGGATTGCGGCCGCAAAGAGGCTTCTGCGGCCGCGAGAAAACCTCCGCGGACCGCACTAGTTTAAGCTCCAATTTTTGCACCTCTCTGAATCTCCTCACTGCGGGCCGCACTATATGGATTGCGACCGCAATGGGTCTGTTGCAGCTGTACTTTGACTTGTTCTTAGTACTTGTGCATGTTTCACTCCTTTTTGAGCTGATTTTTGACTCTTGTTACCTTTTTGACCAAACCCTGCAAACAAGTACAACATGTAAGCCTTTGGGACTATTTGTATGCATTTTTAATCAAAACTCAAGTAAAAAGGAATGTAAAATGAACTAAAATCCCTAGTTATCAGTAGGTTGTGTATGGGGTGTAATGAAACCTATATGTGGATGAGGAGTGTTCTATAGAGTAGATCTTGGAGTAGAAAGCGTATATGGTATCATGGATACCTTTTTGGTTATGAGTCCAGTTGCGCACCTCATCCTGAAGTGTAAGGATTATGTTTCTCTATTTTCTATTGAGGGTAGAAGTATGGAAAAACCTAGTATTAGCATCCCCCTCCATTAGTCAGTTGATCCTAGATTTTATTTTCCAGAATTCCTCCTCACTTCTAAGAATGGAAGTCTTCCAGCAGCTTGCTTTCGAAGTTCTGCAGGAAGGAGCTATAAAGGTAGGCCCTTGATTTCTGAATGCCTCTTATCCTATCATTTATGTACTTCTTCTTGTGAAAAATACTTTCAAAGACTTCCTTATTCCAGGTGGACACCTAGGATTGAAAGTGAGTAGTAGCCACTTCAAGGCTTATATTCCCCTTATAAGCCTGTTCCACTAAAGAAGAAAAGGAAGGGTGGCTTCTCACAACCCAATTTAGGATCGTGAGTGGCGCTTAGGAGCAAGTGCTCCCAAGTATGCCTTATCAGTATTTTACATAAAAACAGATTGAGTTTTTTCTATTTTTGGACTATCCAAAAATATTTCCTGTCTCAAAATCAACAACCAACCATACCAATATCAAACCAACCAACAAACAACTTATCAATTAACCAAAACAAATCTCCACCATTAATAATCAACCCACTAACAACCAAAAATACTAATTTATTTTCAAATACAATAAGAAAGTGCAATACTCATCAAGTCTATAATAACGAAAGAATACTCATGACACTAAAATATTGACTATGGAGCGACTCTAAAAGTTCAAAGAAAAGAACATAACAATAAATAATATCTCCGCCCACGCGAACAAGAGCGAGGCTCACCAAGAACCATCATTCTGTGTTCTCTAATTAATGAAATCATTGCCTGCGTCAACTACAGTCTTTATAAAAAAAATAGCGGGGAGAGAGTCACTAGCTCAGTGAGTAATAATACTTAACCATAACGGTTTTTAATTGGGGACAAGTCAGAAAACATGCTTGTATAATAATCAGAACTATTATAAAATAAATGCCATTTTTAAACCAGTAATAATGATCTGTCTCATCATATGTTTTCTGTAACAAAATCAATTTAACCATTCCGTAATAAACTCGGTAAATACCATGTCATAGCATATCTTTATATTTGGGAGGTTTCTAGAAAAGGATCATGTAATATGTATCAATGTGTGGAGCCCTTCGTAAAAGCAATATTCTAAAAGGTGTGGGCGTAAGGCGAGAAATTTACATATTGAACAGGTCCAGATTCGAGTTTCGAACACAAAAGCCCACTAGCCGAGCTGAACTGGTTAGTGATGGAAGCAATATGCCTCAACGAGACGTAAGCCCTAAGGCACGGGGCGTAAGCCCCATGGATATTTAATTTTAAATATTTTATAAAATAGTATAATTACAGTAAATATTTATAAATAGGCAAAATTGCATAAAATTTGAAGAAAATTATATAAATATATATATATATATATATATATATATATATATATATATATATATATATATGTGTGTGTGTGTATGTGTGTGTGTGTGTGTGCGTGTGTGCGTGTGTGTGTGTGTGCGCGCGCGCTCCATCTCCATAAAAAACTAGTCAAAATAATATATTATACGCTAGTTACAAGCACAAGTAACTTGAGTCAAAAAAGAATAAAGTTTTCTACATGGAGGAACAAAATGTATGACTAACCTGCAATTTGAACTTTGAATATGAAGGAGAATGGAGCTCTCTTTGTATTTGTAAAAAAATTGAATATTCGTTGCTTTTAGGAGATATTAGCAAACTAGCGGACAAGATAAAGAATTGGGAAAGATCATAAATTACCATTTCAATTAGTAAAAATATCGTGACTTTTAATTTAATACACTTCAATTCCTTTTTAAAACTTTTGAGTAATTATAAGCTGACTTTTGAGAATTTGGGTATTATATGAAGGACTTATTCAATAAATTTTATTTTAATTTGAAAAAGTCTATGGGGCTTGCGCCTCACTACAAAAACGCGCCCCAAACGTCCGGGCGCCCCGAACGCCCGGGCTAAAGCCCCGCATTGCTGGGCGTACGCCTCTTGAGACTTTTGCCCCACACCATTGCCTTGGGACACTTTTGGTGTGCCTCGCCTCAGGGATCGCCCCGAAAATGCCTTTTAAAACACTGCGTAAAAGGATTCAAATATAACTGTAGGTCCTTGATCGTGGAAAACTGTAACTGTATGCTAGTTCTACCTTCTCACTAGCGAGGGCTGTAACTGTAATCGGTAATCTATAAATACAAGTGCACCAGGTCTAACGAACCCGTCGTCATGATCCTTCAAGGTCTCCTCGTATTTATACTTGTCTTTATAATCCGTCAATACTCATATGAAAAAACTTTTAAAATAGTACAGGGCATTTCAGTTCTTATCAAATCATGTAATTTCATTCGGTAACAGTAATCATATCTCAAGTAACGGTAAAATATATCTAATAACCGTGAAAATATTTATAACAACTGTAGTCATCTCAAATAATTATTTCGGTATCATAACATGTTCATACTAAAAATCATGTGTAAATCATGTAAGTTATGAAAACACAAATTGCGGTACGGTTACTACTCGCAATACTCGTGTCGAAATATCAAACTCCTAACCTCGAGCGATCTGTACAACTTTCTTCAATCAATCTATAATCACATCAATATCGATCTCGTGTTAATTTTCTTGTTTAGGATAATTCATTGATAATTTAGAATACTCAACCCTTGAGGTTTCATTTTTGACTCTTATATCGCCGGATTATATTTACCCATGCGATGAGTAATTACTAATCTATCAACTTCAACCTGTTCATATAATTTATTAATCCAATTTCATAAAGTTCTATAGATTCTTCAGAAAGATAATTCTCAATTACGTGAATGAAACAGTGAAAATTCTATTACTCTGTAGAATCTTTCAATCATGGGAAACGAAATTAAAATCTATCAGAAGAAGAAGCTCAAGTATTACCGTAGAATCAATTAGTGCTTAAGATTTCTCAACTGCATGGACTTATTCCTCCTTCTTTTCTCTTTTCTTTCCTTCTTTCCTTTTTTCCCTACTTCTGTTATCGTTTTCTTTCCTTTTGAAGCTTTTGCTTCGTTCCCTTCCCCTAACCCTTTTTAATTCATTGGCAGAATTGTTTTGATGGGCTTACCTTTTCTGTTTCCATTCTTTCTTTTTTTTTGTTTTGTTTTATTAGTTTGTCCTTTTTTCCTTTGGACTTAAATTATTTTCTAAATGTACAATATGTCATCATTTAAAATATTGGGGTATGACATAGCTACACCACATATGTTCAAACATAAAGGGTTTAGCTAGAGTTGGTGGAGTTATGCCACAACCTAATCATAGGACAATGGTTGGAATGGGTCCTAGCTAGGTGAAAAATAGTAGTTTGGGTATTTTTGAATCCAATCTTCCTTAGCGTAACATCTATCCAATCTTTCAAGTATGAGCTAGCTCTTATTCCTATATCCCATGCTAGTCCAAGTATATTTACTCCCTTTAAAACCTAGGTCAATTAATTTACGAGGATTAGTGCACTGTCGGAAGAGGTTAGCTCTAAGGACAAAGATGCAATTATCCCCTTGCTTATCTCAAGCTTTATGGATTTCATTGAAATCCCCTCCTACTAACTAACTGACCTTGTAATTCTTTGGGATTAACCTAAGTTGTTCCCATAAAATTCCTCTAGTGGCATAGGTGTTACTAGCATAGATAGCAGTAAAGACCCAAGGGTTGAAGGAAGGGGTTATCTTGACCATGACGTTGATGCCCTGTGGTGTGGTGGAAACCTCATCAATCTTCAGGATGTCATGTCATCCTTCCACATGATGACAATAACCCCTGAGAGGCCCACAACAGAGTTCTAGATTTGTCCTGAGAAACCCAACTCCTGAATCATGTGCTTGTGCTCAGTCATCCTAGTCTCAAGTAAAACAAGCATAGATGGCTTATGCAGCTTAACCATCTCAGCAAAGTGTCTCCTAAATTTCCCACTTTTAATCCCCCGAGCATTTCAGATTATAAAATTCATTAACATCCTGGGTTGTGGTGGTGACTTCCTTTTCAGGCACTCGCCTTTCCCTTTTGGGGAAGGGCTCTCCAAGTTCTTCTTCAGGGGATAGTTGTCCTACTACAGTTGTGGGGTGGGGTTCAAGTCCATAGTCGGACTTAGCTTTGCTGCTGAGTCTTGCTCTAAGGGAAACCTTAGGCTTACCACATACATCACAATATTACCTGAAAAGTGTGCGATAAGCATTTCGCCCCTGGCCCTTTGAATTATAGCAGTTCCTCCCACCGAAGGAGTATTGCCTTTGTTTGGAGACTCCTAGTTTTGTGATCAATGTTTCTATTTCCAATTTGGATGCTTCTAGATGCTCGTGAACCTTTTCCGACCTTGCCAGCGGTGTTGTCTGTGGTGCCGATCCCACTAGCTATGATGGTGTCCATGAGGTAAATGGTGAACTAGGGATCGACTCTCCTAGTGACACACGGGGGAAGAAGAGGAGGGTGTGACTAATCTGGTTCATCAACAGGATGAGATGTTTGCTGGCTTAGGGCTACCTGAGCTTGTATCAGGGTTGCCAGCTAGAGCTGGTGGCCAAAGTTCATCATCACATGGTTTAGATATGCAGTCATTACCTTGGCCAGATAGTGGAGATTCTGGATGATTACAATGATGGGTAGGGCTCCGATCGTGAAGCAACCAAGAGGTTTGGAAATGGTCTGGGGCAGTGGTGTAGATGTGAAAATGAGGGGCAGTGCTTCCTCTTCTTGTGTTTGTGTAGATGCATGTTGTTGAGGGTGGTTGTTTGTCATTGATGCTGCTTGGAGTGTTTTTGGAAGAGAGTTTTCATTAGGATCCACAGAGTGTTCCCTTAAGCTATCCTCTTTTTCATTAGGTTTCCGTGCCAGAAAATTTCCCATCATTTGAGGTCTGTGGGGAGGGGGGCAGCGTCAATCTTATCACCTGAGAGGAAATGACGAGAGGAGATTGTGTGGGTAGGAGTTTGATTACACAGCTGCGCCCAGAGAGAGGGTTTAGGGTGTTCGTTCCCTTCCTTCACCGAGTTAGGGAGATTTTGGCATGTGTCAATTTCAAATGGGTCCCCATTATTTTGACGTTTCTTATTAGAGTTTGGTACCAATTTTGGTATATCATCGGGTATCTTAAAATAATCCGATTTTGGTGCAGCATTTTGTGATTGGGATTTTCGCTACCAAGGATCTTGTCAATGGGGTTAGAGCGTGTGTTAGGAATGTGTGAAAGCATGTGACTGGCCTGAGTAGTGAGTGTGGATTTCCCTCGTGTGGGCCACTATGCATTGGGTAAGATCAGTACTGATCTGCTTTCCTAATTGGGCTTTGCACGCTCTCATTTTTGGGGCTATTTCTACAAGGCCCCATTTTAGTGTGCTAGCCCTGTTCATTTGGGCATGCCCTACGCTTACTCTCATACCCCAGTACAAAGTGTTTCCCAAGGAGAGAGAATTACCGGAATTTAGGTTGTACACTTTAACCACTGTTGAGTCGTCCTTTGCTACCAATTGCTTCTATTTCATTTTCGTGATGATTTCATTTTTTAATGAAAAGTGGTTAATAGTTATATCCCTTAACCGTACTTGCTGCTCTGCGTTGAACTCGTTTAGTGGCTTTTGAATGGAGTCTTCCCTAATTACGTCATAAAATTCTTCCTTAGGAAGTCGATTTATTAGAGAAGCCAGTGGAGGCTTGAAAACAAGACAGTCCGAAAAAAGGGCTTTTGGTTCTCCATTATTTTTCCTAAATGCATGTTCATCCTTGGGAATTCGACTGTTTTTTAGCTTTCCTCGCCAGGTGATTTTTGGGTACTTGTTGAGCATTCCAGTTATTTCGGTATGCCGGCAACTATTTCTAAGGTGCATTTTTTAGATATGACCATTTTGCCCACATTTTTTGCAAAAAATACCGTCACCCTCATACACAATGGGTTGTTTGTGGTCCCCTGTTATTACCACCGATGTTTGCAGTGGTACCTCTATTGGCACTTAGATGCAGATCAGCGCGTATCTGCCTCTTAGAGTAGTAGAGGTACATGTATTTATCTTCAAAAGTTTTCCAATTCGTTTTCCCACTTTTCCCAGGATTTCTTAATCATAAAACTTAGTGGGTAGCTATTGTAGCCTAATCCATGTAATTGTGGATTGTATCCTTGTGTTTGCAGGAACGAAGTTTGGCTCCCAGTTCCGAACTGGGAGGAAGTGGCCCATAATGAACCATGGCCCCCCTGCAGCGCACCGGTCATATTTCCTCTTTCACAATTTTCACTATGAAAAAGTTCCATCCTTGGTCAATTAGGAAAAATAGTTCAGTTGGGTTCCAAAGTTGCTGGAGCTTGGTCCGTAGGAGGTGGTAGGGGATTTTCCTTCAAAATACCTTAATAAAAAGTGAGAATTTCCATGGTTGGTAAATCCTGAGCTTTTATTCCTGAGACAATGGGATTGGCTCGATACTTCCTATGTTTGAGGCTGCTTCGAGCTCTGTTCCTGTTGGTGGTATTGTGGACAGTAAACATTTGACTTTGTCAAGTGGTTTTTGCTTGGATTTTCTTGAAGGCGTTCTTGATTGTTGTTTCCATATCCATCAGTGTGTTTTTACTGTCCGGTGGATCATGGGTTTGCGGTAGCAATGAGAGTATTGGGTCCTTTGCAATGTGGGGATAAGACCATGTTAGGGGAGGGAGGAGGTTTATATATAATTGTAGAAATTGAATAGACTTTCTCTCTCTAATGCGTGTGAAGTACTATTGTTCTTTTTCTTACTATTGTTCTTATGCTTTCTTTTTGTTATAAATAGAATTTTATTTATGGTGAATGTCTATATTTAGAGAGATTCTAGGGTTTATTACTTGGTGGCTAAGTCACCCTCTCCCTATAAATAGAGGGTTCTATTCCATTGTAATTCATCCCAAATCAATAACAATTCTCTCCCACTATTTTTCTCTGCAATACTTTCTTCTTCTTTTATTGTTTTATAACACGTTATCAGCACGAGACTCTAACCAATTGAGTAGAAGCTTTGGGATTGAGCATAATGATTGTCAATTATTCCATGAACTTCCTTCATGATTAAATTATGGATTTAAGGTAAGTATTTTACCGTATTTTTCTCTTTTATTCTATAATTTGATTTTATATACAAGCAAAGACAACAAAGGTTGATTATACTCTAATGGAGTTTGTAAGAAATTATAACCACCTGAAGTGGTAAAAGTTTCTATGTCTTGCCATGATCAAATTCATGTATGATTATGGGCACAAAAGTGGAAACCCGTCCCATTGAATTTGCTCCATTCTCATTCCCTTAAGAGAATGTGATAGCAGTATGTGATAAGTCTGAAAGAAGACAAAATTATCACTATGAATGTATCAATGGATGTGGACGTGGCAATAGACGAAATTATAATCGTCATCATTGTGATAATGAGAATAATAAGGATTCTCAAAATAATCCCCCACTTGTGAAAATATTTGTCATCGATTTGACATGAGATTTTATAAAGCACATATAGATGATTATGGTCTATTCATGATGTGAATGTGACAACATCTGATTTAAGAATACATATTCATTTTTGGAAGAATATGAGCTAGTGGTATATACCACACTCACCTCTAGAAGGAGGTTTGAGATGATATAAGAAAATAATATCATTATTATGGCATGAATGGTCATTGGTCCCGTACCTATTGTACGCCAAAATATTTTGGCATTGTGATTATTAAAAGTCAACGGTAATGCAAGAAACAGATCTTGCATATAATTTTGACCATAACCATAATGGTATAACTTTCTCTTTAAAAGAGATATTCACCATATGGGTGTTGATGAATATGTGGTACTACAAAATTAATTGAAAACTCTGCAAGAGCCAATTATACTATTTTGGAGAAACACAATTAATTACCAATAAGGTATTGTGTTGTAGTAAGTCTCAGAGAAACTTATTCAGTTTCCAAAGTATACGCGAAAGCGGTTGATTATATTGAGACTATAAATAAAGGAAAGATTTAATATCTTCTATTACTACATCTTGTAGCGGGGTAATATGTATGTGAAAAGCTACCCGCTTTATTCTTCAATTTGTACTACATAAACAAAAGAATACCACAATGAAGTGGATATTTATTGATATAAAAACCTTATCATAATAAACTTGGAGTTTATTCATAATTGCACACATCATGGTGTAAACCTGAAGTTTATCAATATTGATAATTTATCCAGTTGGCATACTTGGTTTAGCCATGTTAATTCATGTATGATGTGCAAAAATAATAGAGAATTCACATGGGTAAATAAAGAACTAGAAAGTTCTTTACGAATTCTCTTATATTGCTTGTTCTTATTAATTAATAGATCAACTAAAATTGGGATTGAATCCCATGAATGCTGGAAATATCAAAGGTGAATATGGGCCAGTTCACCTGCCATGTATACCACATAAGATGCATCTATGAGATGGTTACATGTGCGATTATTATTAACCCGCAACATGGTGTTTGCGAGGTAACTTGCTCAATAATTTAATTTAGAGCATATTCCAGATTTTCTATTCAAGAAGTTCATCTTGATAAGTTAGTCTACATCACAGCTTGTTTAGCAAAATGATTTATTGAGTGCCTCCACTTAATAGCTAAACAATTACTTATGAGAACAAAGTTTTATATACCAGTTTGATATATGTTATATACCAAAGTATATTATTTTCTCCCCTCACAAGTGGTTCCGGGTCAGGAACCAAATAATTTCATCTTATTATTATTGATGTGCAGTGTATATTTTGATTAACACCATAACGCACAAAGGTGGATTCTCAAAGTTGAGGAAACAAGTTAGTTTTTCTAACATGAGGGGGAGACAAGATACAACAGTTGAGAAAAAGTTACATGGAATGAATTATCATTTGTACATCTAGATCCTTGAATAAGATAATATGAACTTGAAGTTCATAAAGGATAATTCATGTGCAATATATTGCAAAGCATGCCGGACGCATTTGCTGACCCAAAGAAAGTAACTATATTCTCATTGCAAATGCTCATATTAAGTCCTAGAAGGACAAAGTCTATGGTACGCTTGAAGCGTATAGACAAATCGGTTTCGAATAAACTTCTTGATAAAGAAGATGAGCAAATGATCTAAATGATCATAATAAAGGAAGCAAGTGATCTAGAAGATCACATGACATAACACTTCATAAAATCTCATGAGAGATTCAGGTACCTGAATATATGAATGAAGAGATCTCTATGTTATGTCTTTATGAAAAATAAGGAGGTTGGAACCGATATAAAATGTTTGTCGACGACATCTATAATAGCGCTAAATATATATGAGGATCTTAAGTCTAGAGAAACAATTCAAATAGAATTGGTTTCATATGAAAGATATGTAGTTTTGGACATGTAGTTCAAACACTTGAAAGTATAAAGTCAATGGTATGTGCAATCAGTTTTGGGTATCTTATATGTCTAGCATGACATGAAAACTCGATATGCATCAAAAGTCTATTATATGACTTATACGACTTAACTTATATGACAATCCATGAAGGATTTAAGTTGCTTGAAGCATATACAATTCTTGATCTTGAAGTACCACTTCCTCAGTGCAATTTGTGCATAAATGTATCTTGCTATAACTATATGCATGATAATATGATAGCAAGAGTTTCACCTCTATGTGAAGATATTGAACTGATGATTCCAATAAGATCATATGAAGACAATTCATCTCTATCAAGAATGATGATTTCAAGGTGCGATATATTCATTCAAGTTAATATGGCTGATTTGTTCATCAAATCTCTACCAAAGATCTTTTGAAGATGGTGCACAAGATTGGAATGCAAATGCTTAAGGATGTGAAAGTGATGCTCTCATGAGGGGGAGTTAATACGCGTTGTACTCTTTTTCCCTTACAAGGTTTTGTCTCACTGGGTTTTCCTTCCAAGGTTTTTAATGAGGCAACCAAAAGGCGTATTATTAGATATGTGTACTCTTTTTCCTTTTCTAGATTTTTTTTCCCATTGGGTTTTCTTTTAGTTAAGGTTTTAACGAGGCACATTATCTGTTGAATAGACATTCAGGGGGAGTGTTATAAATAGAATTTTATTTATGGTGAATGTCTATATTTAGAGAGATTCTAGGGTTTATTACTTGGTGGCTAAGTCACCCTCTCCCTATAAATAGAGGGTTCTATTCAATTGTAATTCATCCCAAATCAATAACAATTCTCTCCCACTCTTTTTCTCTGCAATACTTTCTTCTTCTTTTATTATTTTATAACACTTTTTAATATATATTAATACTACATCCTTATGGTGCAGGAGTTGAGGCTTTATCCCAACCTGTATATTAATAATCAAAAGTAAAAAAATATGATGAAGGGAAACATAAAATCTAACCTCCCAAAAATCTATCTTAGAATTGTACAAGTTAAATTCCTTCTAGCTTGTAAGATCCCATAAAGATTATAGTGTAGTTGTGAGAGTTACATAGATCCAAGAGGCGAGCAAAACTATCTCATAAGGGATGTACATTAGTGTGCAACATAGGAACCTTATGCATATCTGTTCTTTCTAATCTTGATCCTAAATTTTGGATAGTGATTTTTGTCCATATTCAAGGTAGCTCTCATTTGTTCTTATGCTTTCTTTTAGTCACGGGTATATTGGAAACAACTTCTCTACCTACAAAAGGTAGGAGTAAGGTCACCATACACACTATCCTCCCCATACCCCATTATGTGAGACTATTACCACGACCCGAAATTCCGACCTTCGGAACCATGATGGCGCCTAATATTTTACTTGCTAGGCAAGCCAAGGTTAGATTAGTTTTAAGCCATTTTTAGACCATTCAAGTTAACTGATGTCAATTACTGAAATAACTGAGATAAAATGCGGAAAGCCATAACAACTGAAATATCAAAATACAACCCTGAATATGATGTCAGAAGTGCACGAGCTACTAGAATAATATAGATAAAGGTCTGAATGAAAGTAAAGCTATCTGAAAGAAAATACACAGCTAAGATAAAGTAGGAGGGGACTTCCTCAAGTCTCTGTACCGATAGTCAACCTGAGTAATCTACTGACCGTCGCTGGGGCCGACTCTAAAATCTGCACAAGAAGTGCAGAGTGCTGTATGAGTACAACCGACCTCATGTACTCTGTAAGTATCGAGCCTAACCTTGACGAAGTAGTGACGAGGCTAAGGCGGGTCACTTACAATAACTTGTATGCAGTATATAAAAAAATAATGATAGGAAAGGAACATATGGAAAAATAAGGCTTTTAACTCATGAAAATAACTAAATCCCCGAAAACCAGTAAATATAGAAATGCAAATCCTCAAAGTCTCATACGAAAGCACCGAAACCAACACAATACAACAAGGAATGCAAAACACATAAACAGTTGCGGCGCGCAACCTGATCCCACCATACACCACGATTCTCCCTTATTCTACCTTATAAATATCAATAATAACAAGTACATATATGTTACAAAGCGCAGCCCAATTCCACCATATAATCAGTCAATATCATAATTCTCTCTTATTTCACCATATCAATCAACCCTTATTTCACCTATTGTGGTGCACAGCCTGATCCCATTGTATCAATATCAATCCTCTTTTATTTCACCATATCAATCCACCCTTATTCACCTATTGCGGTGCACAACCCGATCCCACCGTATCAATATAAATAAATCAATAAGTGAAATAAATTTAACAACTAGAATAACAAGAACGATTAACAAATATGAAAGCTACAAATCAAGAAGGAATCTCGTACCAAATCATGAAAGGCTACAATTAATACTGAGCAACAAGACAAGTCAAATATATGATAGTTAAAGGGTACAAGTAAGACAATTAAGGCTAGTACAGACTAAGCATAAGAGCATGAAAGAAATAAACATTTATAATGCGAGAATAATAAATACAAGTAACAAGTTAAGGCATAGGAAGCAGTTAAGGCATGTAACAATCAAGACATGGAATGCTATAATTAATGAATTACGAGTGGACATGGAAACAAGT
This sequence comes from Nicotiana attenuata, assembly GCF_001879085.1. Lineage (NCBI taxonomy): Eukaryota > Viridiplantae > Streptophyta > Magnoliopsida > Solanales > Solanaceae > Nicotiana > Nicotiana attenuata. Next base: position 26,963 of record NW_017671952.1, on the reverse strand, counting down.
AATTGACGACGTATAGACACTCGTAACCTCGCATATACGCCTCTACTTATGAAATTCACATAGCACATAGCTTAAGGGCTTCTAATTCCCTCAAATCAAGGTTAGATCCAACACTTACCTCACTCCTCAATCAACTCAGAGCTCTACTGGGGCCTTTCCTCTATAATCTGTCTCCCAACCAATTGAATCTAACCAAAATCGACTCAATAACATCAAATAATTCTAGGGAAATCAATTACAATACATAAAGTTAAGATATTTATACTTTTTCCAAAAAGTCAACAAAAGTCAACCCCGAGATCGCTTGGTCAAAACCCGAGATTCGGACCAACACCAATTTACCCATTCACCCCCGAGCCTGATTATGTAACTAGTTTCAAAATCTGACCCCAAATTGATGTCTAAATCCCAAATTTGCAAAAACCCTCAATTCTTCCCAAATTCCTAATTTCTACCATGAAAGAACAAAAATTAAGGCTAGAAATTAATAGGTGATAACGGAAATGGAAGAAAATAAGTTAAATTACACTAACCTATGAAAGGGTGATGAAATTTCTTCTCCAAATCGCCTCTAGGTTAAGCTCTATTGAAAAGATGGTGAAAAAAAGGTGAAATCTCGTGTTTGGAAATATTTAAGGTCTGGGCGTCAAGCTTTCTTCGTGTTCGCGTAGGGCCTGCCGCGTTCGTGATACATAGCGGCCCAAATAGCATACTTGCTTGCGAATTTACTCACGCATTCGCGAAGTCTGCTCCCCCAGGCCTTCGCGTTCGTGAGCCAGTGCTCGCATTCACGTAGAGCAAACCGCATGTCCCCTTCCCAGGTCCCTCAACCATATGGGTTCGCAAAAGGCTGCTCGCGTTCGCAAAGGGCAACCCCGCACAGCTTCACGTTCGCGTACAAGCCATCGTGTTCGCGATGAAGAAAACTTTCCCCAGCCTAGATTGCTCTTCGCGATCGCGGGAGTATCTTCGCGATCGCGAAGAAGAAAACACCATATGATAGCAAAAGCCAAAACCAAATATTTTCTTAAGTTAAAAATCATTTGTAGCCTATCTGAAACTCACCGGAGCCCTCGGAGCTCCAAACCAAACATGCACACAAGTCCAAATATATCATACGAACTCGCTCTCGCAATCAAAACACCAAAATAACACCTAGAACGGCAAATCGGACACCAAAATATAAAAGTTATAAATCAAGAAGGAATCTCGTACCAAATCATGAAAGGCTACAATTAATACTAAGCAACAAGACAAGTCAAATATATGACAGTTAAAGGGTATAAGTAAGACAATTAAGGCAAGTATCAACTAAGCATGGGATCATGGAAGAAATTAACATTTATAATGCGAGAATAATAAATTACAAGTAACAAGTTAAGGCATGGGAAGCAATTAAGGCATGTAACAAGCAAGACATGGAATGCTATAATTAACAAAATACGGGTAGACATGGAAACAAGTAATTGACGGCGTATAGATACTCGTCACCTCGCATATACGCCGCTACTCATGAAATTCACATAGCACATAGCTCAAGGATTCCTAATTCCCTCAAATCAAGGTTAGACCAAACATTTACCTCACTCCGCAATCAACTCAGAGCTCTATCGGGGCCTTTCCTCTAGAACCCGTCTCCCAACCAATTGAATCTAAACAAAATCTACTCAATAACATCAAATAACTCTAGGGAAATCAATTACAATACATAAAGTTAAGATCTTTATACTTTTCCCAAAAAGTCAACAAAAGTCAACCCCGAGCTCGCTTGGTCAAAACTCGAGATTCGGACCAAAACCCATTTATCCATTCACTCCCGAGCCCGATTATTTACTTAGTTTCGAAATCCGACCCCAAATTGAGGTCTAAATCCCAAATTTACAAAAACCCTCAATTCTCCCAAATCCCTAATTTTCTACCATGAAAGAACAAAGATTAATGCTAAAAATTAATGGGTGATGATAAAAGTGGATGAAAATAAGTTAAAGTACACTAACCTATGAAAGGGTGATGAAATCTCTTCTCCGAATCGCCTCTAGACCGAGCTCTAATGAAAAGATGGTGAAAAATGGGTGAAATCCCGTGTTTGGAAATATTTAAGTGTCACGACCCAAAATCCAACTAGTCGTGATGGCACCAAACCCAACCCGCTAGGTAAGCCAATTAACATCTAACTAATTCCAGTGAAATTTAATATGACAATAAGTAAAAAAAATATCTGAATCTTATACATTCTTCAAGGACTAGTAGTACAAATCATGAGCTTCTAAGATTAGAATTTACAACGCTGGTGTGAAATACAAATACATCATCTGTCCGAATAATATATAAACAAATTGTTCATAAGTCTAGAGCTACCATGAACAAGAGGAACCTATAACTGGAACGTAGGTACATCTTCAAATCTAGCTCATGTCGAACACAGCAACATCAGTAGCCAACATCTGCACGCAAGGTGCAAAAGTGTAGTATGAGTACAACCGACCCCATGTACTCAATAAGTAACAAACCTAACCTTAGGTTGAAAGTAGTGACGAGCTGGAACAAAGGTCGGGTCCAACACCAATAGCCAACAACAGTTCATAACAATGTGAAGCAAGTAATAAAAGAAGTAACTCAGAGATAAAATACTCAGCTTATTCATACTTCCCGAAAATAGTTCCACTTTTCAATTATATCAGTGAAAATCCAAGTCTTTTACCAAAATTTGTCAAAAATGTGAGTAAGTTGAAAACTGTAATTTTTCCCAAAAAGCTTTCAACAGGTAAATCTTTCATTTTCAAATGACATGAGGAAAATACATCTCTGTGCCTACATGTCAATGTATGCATGCCAGCTGTAATGCCAAGCAGTGATGAAAACTATATGCATACTCTCAGAGTATCAATTCACTCAGTCCTCACAGCCACTCAGTCGTCACAGCCACTCAGCTCTCTCAGTCGCTCAGCACTCGGCACTCACACTCAGTTGGTACCTGCACTCACTGGGGGTGTGTACAGACTCCAGAGGGGCTCCTTCAGCCCAAGTGCTATAATCTGCATAGGTAACTCACGTGTGGCACGGACAACTCACGTGCTATAGTATCAATATCTAGATCCGCACGGACAACTCACGTGTTGTACAGACAACTCACGTGTTGCATGGACAACTCACGTGCTATAGTATCAATATCTGGATCCGCACGGACAACTCACGTTCTGCACGGAAAACTCACGTGCTATAGTATCAATATCCTCACAATCAGGCCCTCAGCCTCACTCAGTCATCAATCTCTCCAGTCTCTCTCTCATGGGCTTACAATGTCAAGAAACTAGCCCGAAGATGATGATATGATGTATCAATTAATAACAACATAGACTGAGATATGATATGTAATGAATGAATACGACTGAGTATGAACTTTCAATGAAATCAATAAGTCAAGAGCAAGAAACGACCATTATGGGTCCCAACAGTACCAGCATATAGCCTAAACATGATCTCTAGCGTGATTGACACCTCAAATACGTTAGTATGTAGAGATTTCATGGTTACAGATAAGATCGGGTAACTACACAGTACCACAGAAATAACAGAGTCACGATTCACACAGTGTACGCCCACACGCCCGTCACCTAGCATGTGCGTCACCTCAACACCAAAACACATAACACGTAATTCGGGGTTTCATACCCTTAGCACAAAGCTTAGAAGTGTTACTTACCTCGAACAAGCCAAATCTAATACCGAGCAAGCCAAACGATGCCCCAAAATACTATCCCACGCGTACCGATCTTCGAAAGGCTCGAAACTAACCAAAAGCAACTCAAATATATCAAATAAAGCCCAAGGAACAATCCCAAATGATAAAGGTCGAATCCTTAACCAAAAGCCCAAAATCGACCAAAAAGTCCAACTCGGGCCCACGCCTCGGAACCTGAAAAAACTCACAATATCCGACAACTCATTCAATTACGAGTCCAACCATACTAGTTTCACTCTAATCCAACTCTGAATCGGTGTTCAAAACTCAAAAATTCACTTTATGAAACTTTAGGCTAAAACCTCTAATTTCCTCTTTAAAATTCATCAATCAATTTCCAAAATAAAGATAAATTCATGAAATAAGATCAAAACCAAGTGTAGAATACTTACCCCAATCCTTGTGATGAAAATTGCTTCAAAAGTCGCCTCAATCCGGGTCCCACATCTCAAAATATGACGGATGAACCAAAACCCTCGATTTATAGCTTCTGCCCAGCAGTTTCAGCATTTGCAGACAGATGAGCCGCTTCTGCGGCCTCGCTTATGCGACAAGACTTCCGCTTCTGCGGAGTCCACTGGCCACCTGACCCCCTCGCGCCTGCGAAAAAAATTCCGCTTATGCGATGTGGTGGGTGCGGAACAAATTTTGCTTATGTGGCCTTCACGCCCAGCTGCCCAGTCCGCTTTTGCGATGGGCTTCTCGCTTCTGTGGGGTCGCTTCTGCGACCAAGCTTCCGCAGAAGCGGTTGCACCAGCAACCCAATCCTTCAATCGATCTGAACCCCGTCCGAAACTCACCCGAGCCACTCGGGACCTCGTCCAAATGTACCAACAAGTCCCATAACATAATACGGACCTACTCGAGACCTCAAATCACACTTAACAACATCGAAACGATGAATCGCACCTCAATTCAAACTTGATGAACTTTGAACTTTTCAACTTCCATAACTCGTGCCGAAACATAGCAAACCAACCTGCAATGAACCCAAATTTTGCACACAAGTCCCAAATGACATAATGAAGCTATTCCAATTCCCGGAACCACAATCCGAATCCGATATCAAAAAGTCCACTCTTGGTCAATCTTTCCAAAAATTCAACTTTCGCCATTTCAAGCCAAATTCTACTACGGACCTCCAAATCACAACCCGGACATGCTCCTAAGTCCAAGATCACCCAACGGAGCTAAGAGAACCATCAAAACTCCAATCCAAGGTCAAATACTAAAAAGTCAATTTTGGTCAACTCTTCCAATTTAAAGCTTCCTAGTTGAGAATCATTCTTCCAAATCAATTCCGAATAACCTGAAAACCGAAACCGAAGATTCACACAAGTCATAATACATCATACGGAGCTACTTATGCCCGTAAACTACCGAGCTTCTGCGATGGGCTTCTCGCTTCTGCACGATGAAGATAAATTTCCCCAGCCCAGATTACTCTTCGCGATCGCGGGAGTATCTTCGCAATCGCGAAGAAGAAACACTAGATGACAGCAAAAGCCAAAACCAGAAATTTTCTTAAGCTCAAAATCATTTGTAGACTATCTGAAACTCCCCCCAGACCTCGGGGCTCCAAATCAAACATGCACACAAGTCAAAAAATATCATACGAACTCGCTCGCGCGATCAAAACACCAAAATAACACCTAGAACGATGAATCGGACAGCAAAACGAATGAAATTTTCAAAGAACCTTAAGAACTTTCATTTTAACAACTGGACGTCCGAATCACGTCAAATAAATTCCGTTTTGCACCAAATTTTGCATACAAGTAATAAATACTATAATGAACTTATACTAACTTCCGGAACGAGAACCCGGTAGCAATAAAGTCAAACTACGTCAAACTTGGAATTTCTTTAAACCTTTAAACTTCTAGTTTTAAGCAAATTACATTGAATCAAGTTAAGGACTTCCGAATTCGATTCAGTGCATACGCCGAAGTCCCAAATCACGATACGAACCCACTGGGACCATCAAACACTGATCCGGGTCCTTTTGCTCAAAACGTAGATCGAAGTCAACTCAAAGTAGTTATAAAGCAGGATTTCACATTTTGTTTATCAATTTTCACATATAAACATTCCGTAAAATGACATGGACTATGCATGCAAATCAAGAAAGGATAAACAGAGCTATTCGGGTTTTCGAAACACAGAATTGAGGGTTAAACTATAAATGACCTGTCGGGTTATCACATTCTCCACCTCTATAACAAACGTTCGTCCTCGAACGGACATGAAAAAGTACCTGGACTAGTAAAAAAAGTATGGATATCTACTCCGCATGTCTGACTCGAAATCCCACGTGGCTGCCTCGATCGGCTAGCCTCTCCACTGCACTCAAACTGAAGGGTAACTTTTAGACCTCAATTGCCGGACCTGCCGAGCTAGAATAGCCACCGGCTCCTCCTCATAAGTCAAATCCTTGTCCTATTGGATTGATTTGAAATCTAACACATCGGACGGATCACCGTGATACCTAGAGCATGGACACATGGAACAACGGATGGACTGCTGCTAAACTAGGTGGCAAGACGAGCTTGTAGGACACCTCACCCACTCTTTTAAGAATCTCAAAGGGTCCGATATACCTAGGGCTCAACTTGCCCTTCCTTCCGAACCTCATCACACCCTTCATATGTGAAACCCGGAGCAATACCCTCTCCCCAACCATGAATGCAACATCACGAACTCTATGGTCGGCATAAATCTTCTGCCTAGACTGAGTTGTGCAAAGTCGATCCTGAATAATCTTGACCTTATCCAATGCATCCTGTACCAAATTTGTACCCAACAACTGAGCCTCCCCTGACTCGAACCATCCAACTGGTGAATGGAATCGCCTCTCGTATAATGCCTCATATGGAGCCATCTGAATGCTCGGCTGGTAGCAGTTGTTGTAGGCAAACTCCGCAAGTGGCAAGAACTGATCCCAAGAACCCCTGAAATCTATAACACAAGCGCGAAGAATATCCTCCAATATCTGAATAGAGCGCTCGGGCTGTCCGTCCGTCTGGAGATAAAAGACCGTGCTCAACTCAACCTACATGCCCAACTCACACTGTACCGCCCTCCAGAAGTGCGAGGTGAACTCTATACCTCTATTAGAAATGATAGACGTGGGCACACAGTGAAGACGGATGATCTCATGGATGTAGATCTCAGCTAAGCGTCTTGAATAATAGGTAACTGCCACTGGAATGAAATGTGCCAACTTGGTCAACCTTTCCACAATGACCCAAACTGCATCGAACTTCTTCTGAGTCCGTGGGAGTCCAACAACAAAATCCATAGCGATACGCTCCCACTTCCACTCAGGAATATCCAACCTCTGAAGCAAACCACCAGGCCTCCTATTCTCATACTTTACTTGCTGACAGTTAAGATACCGAGCTAAATATGCAACTATATCCTTCTTCATTCTCCACCACCAATAATGCTACCGCAAGTCCTGATACATCATGGTGGTGCCCGGATGAATAGAATACCGGGAACTATGGGCCTCCTCAAGAATCAACTCACGAAGCCCATCCATATTGGAGACACAAATATGACCCTGCATCCTCAAAACACATCATCTCAAACAGTTTCCTGCTTGGCACCATCATGCTGCACCGTGTCTTTAAGGACATGCAAATGAGAATCATCATACTGACGCTCCCTGATGCACTCATACAAGTTCGACCGAGCGACTGTGCAAGCTAGAGCACGACTGGGCTCTAAAACATCTAACCTCACGAACTGATTGGCCAAATCCTAAACATCCGCAGCAAAGCGGCGTCTCACCAACTGGAATATACGCAAGGCTTCCCATACTCACAGTCTTTCTTCTGAAGGTATTAGCCACCATATTGGCCTTCCCGGGATGATACAAAATGGTGATATCGTAGTCTTTTAACAGTTCCAACCACTTCCTCTGCCTCAAGTTGAGATCTTTTTGCTTGAACAAGTACCGTAGACTCCGATGATCCGTGAATACCTCGCACGACACATCGTAAAGATAGTGCCCAAATTTTCAGCACATGAACAATGGCTGCCAACTCTAAGTCATGAATAGGGTAATTCTTCTCATGAACCTTAAACTACCACGACGTGTATGCAATCACCCTGCCATCCTCCATCAATACTGCATCGAGCACAATACGAGATGCATCACAATACACCTTGTAAGATCCTAAACCTGTGGGCAACACCAACACTGGCATCGTAGTTAAAGCAGTCTTGAGCTTCTAAAACTCAGCTCACACTCATCCGACCATCTGAATGGGGCGCCCTTTTGGGTCAATCTGGTCAATGGGGCTGCTATAGATGAAAAACCCTCCATGAACAGCCGATAATAACCCACCAAACCCAAGAAACTCTGGATCTCTATAGCTCTAGTGGGTCTAGGCCAGTTCTGAACTTCCTTAATCTTCTTAGGATCCACCTTTATGCCCTCTGCCGATATGCCGTGCCCCAAAAAGGTGACTGAGTCTAACCAAAAACTCACACTTTGAAAACTTGGCATATAACTGGTTGTCTCTCAGAGTCTAAAGTACAATCCAAAGATGCTGCTCATGCTCCTCTCGATTGGGGGACTAGATCAAGATATCATCACTGAATACAATCACAAAAGAATCCAAATAGGGCTTGAACACCCGGTTCATCAAATCCATAAATGTTGCTGGGGCATTTGACAAGCCAAATGACATTACTAGGAACTCATAATGCCCATACCGAGTCCGAAAAGCCGTCTTAGGGACATTGGATGCCCTAATCTTCAACTGATGGTAGCTAGAACTCAAATCAATCTTCGAAAACACTTTGGTACCCTGAAGCTGATCAAATAGGTCATCCATCCTCGGCAACGGATACTTGTTCTTGATAGTGACCTTGTTCAACTGTCGATAGTCTATACACATCCTCATCGATCCATCTTTCTTCTTCACGAACAACACGAGCGCACCCAGGGCGAGACACTAGGTCTAATGATGCCCTTATCAAGCATATCTTGCAACTGATTCCTTCAACTCTGACGGGGCCATACAGTATGGTGGGATAGAAATGGGCTGAGTGCCCGGAGCCAAATCAATACAGAAGTCAATATCTCTATCGGGTGACATCCCCGGCAGATCTGCAGGAAACACCTCTGGAAACTCACAAACAACCGGTACTGAATCCATGCAAGGAACCTCCGTACTAGAATCACGAATATAAGCCAAATAAGCTAGACAACCCTTCTCAGCCATACGTCGAGCCTTCACATAAGAGATAACTCTACTGGTAGAATGGCCAGGAGTCCCCCTCCACTCTAATCGAGGCAACCCTGGCATGGCTAGGGTAACCGTCTTGGCGTGACAATCCAATATAGCATGATAAGGTGGCAGACAATCCATACCCAAGATGACATCAAAATCTACCATATCAAGAAGTAGGAGATCTACACTAGTCTCAAGACTCCCAATAGTAACCACATACGAGCGATAGACACGATCTACAATAATAGAATCTCCCACGGGTGTGGACACATACACAGGAGCACTCAAAGAATCACAAGGCACAACCAGATATGAAGCAAAATAATATGACACGTAGGAATAAGTAGAGCCTGGATCAAATAGAACTGAAGCATCTCTATGGCAAACTAGAACAATATATATGATAATGGCGTCAGATGACTCGGCCTCAAGCCTAGCTAGGAAAGAATAAAATTGGGACTGAGCCCCACCACTCTGAACTACTTCTCTAGGACGGGCTCTTGCTGGCTGGCCTCCAACTCTAACGGATTGACCCCCACCTCTGGCTGCCTGACCCCAGCCCGAGCTGGCTTAGCAAGAGGTGGAGCAACCGGTGCCGGAACCATGGCACGAGAACTCTCCTGTGGCACATCGCCCAATAATCTAGGATAGGACCTCCTAATGTGCCCAATACCACCACACTCAAAACATCCATCCTGCTACTGTGGCTGCTAAAACTGAAGCTGACCCAAACGGGTCAGATAACCATGGTGATAGGTCTGATTTGGAGGTGCACTGATAGGATCCGATGGTGCATTGCAGGCTGGCTGCCCAGAATAAGACACATTACGACCACGACTCCCTGAAGCACTATGAGATGCCTGAAGCGCTGACTGAAATGGCTTGAGAGGATGGCCTCTACCAAAAGTACCCCTTCATCCAGATGAGGTACCACTGAAACTGCCGAAATGACAAGGCCTCTTATCAGACACTTGCCCTCTCTCCTGAGCACGAACCATCTTGATCCGTCCAACAATATCTACATCCGTCTGGAAGGAAATACCACTCGCGACCTCCTTGGCCATATGTAGCCTGATAATATAAGTGAGTCCATCAATAAATCTCCTCACTCTCTCCCTCTTAGTAGGAATCAAGATAATGGCATGACGAGATAGGTCCACAAAACGAGTCTCGTACTAAGTGACAGTCATACTCCCCTGTTGAAGATGCTCAAACTGCCTGTGGTAGTCCTCTTTTAGGGTGACAGGGATGAACTCTCTAGAAATAGATGTGAAAACTGATCCCAAGTAAGTGCAGGCGACCCAACTGGTCTAGTAAACATATAATCTCTCCACCACCTCTTGGGCGGAACCAGTCATCTGAAACACAGCAAAATCGACCCAATTGTTCTCAACTATACCCATGTTCCGCAGCACCTCATGACAGCGGTCTTGATAATCCTATGGGTCCTCAGAAGATGCACCACTAAAGTGAACTGGAAAGAGCTTGGTAAACTTGTCCAATCTCAACAAAGCCTCAAAAGACATGGCGGGCCTATCATCGTCCTGTGGCGCAACAACCGGCTGAACCACCCCAACTGGCAGGGCTACTGGAGTCTGATACTGGGGAGCCATCTGCTCCGGGGTGTGACTAGCGGGAGTCTATGCTCCTCCCCGAGCCCGAGAGACGACTGGTGCCACCAGGAATGTACCGATCTGGGCCACACTCTCCATAAGGCCCACCAAACGGACTAGAGCGTCCTGAAGCACTAGAGTGGCTATGAACCTTTCCGAGACCTGAGTTGGTCCAACGGGTACAGTCTGAGCTGGAACCTCCTCATCAAAATCTACATGAGGCTCTATTGCTGGTGTGCTGCTCGAGCTCTAGACTGAGCTCTGCCTCGGCCTTGGCCTCTGGCGCGACCTCGGCCTCGACCTCTGCCCCTAGTAGGAGCTGCCACTAGGGGCTCCGACTGCTGTCTAATTGTAGGTGCAGTGGCTATTCTCGCCATCTGCGAGAGGACAAGAATAGAAGAGTGCAATCATCAATGATAGGATAAAATCGCACGATAGAGAATAATAGAAATGAAATTGTTCCTAAACTCCATAGCCTCTGGAATATAAGTACAGACGTCTCCGTACCGATCCTCCAAGCTCTACTAAGCTTGCTCGTGACTCGTGAGACCTAGGTAACCTAGTGCTCTGATACCAACTTGTCACGACCCGGAAGTCCCACCTTCGGGACTGTGATGGCGCTTAACATTTCACTTGCTAGGCAAGCCAACGTTAGATTAGTTTTAAGCCATTTTTAATCCATTCAAGTTAACTAATGTCAATTACTGCAGTAACTGAGATAAAATACAGAAAGCCATAACAACTGAAATATCTAAATACAACCCCGAATCTGGTGTCACAAGTGCACGAGCTTTTAGAATAATACAGATAAAGGAAAAAATGAAAGTAAATCTGTCTGAAAGAAAATACACAGCTAAGATAAAGTAGAAGGGGACTTCAAACGCCGAGTAGATGTACCTTAAGTCTCCATATCGATAGTCAACCTGAGCAATCTACTGACCGCCGCTGGGACCGACTCCAAAATCTGCACAAGAAGTGCAGAGTGTAGTGTGAGTACAACCGACCCCATATACTCTGTAAGTGCCGAGCCTAACCTCGACGAAGTAGTGACGAGGCTAAGGCGGGTCACTTACAATAACCTGTATGCAGTATAAAAAATTATGACAGGAAAGAAACATACGGAAAAATAAGGCAGTTAACTCATGAAAATAACTAAATCCTCGAAAACCAGTAAATACAGAAAAGCAAATCCTCAGAGTACGGGATGAAAGCAGCGAAGCCAACACAATACGACAAGAAATGCAAAACACATAAACGGTTGCGGCACGCGACCTGATGCCACCATATAATCAGATTCAATATCATAATCCTCTCTTATTTCACCATATAAATCCACTCTTATTTCACCATATCAATCCACCCTTATTTCACCTATTACGGTGCGCAACTCGATCCCATTGTATCAATATAAATCCTCCCTTATTTCTACATATCAATCCACCCTTATTTTGCAGCGTGCAACTTGATCCCACCTTATCAATATAAATAAATAAATAAGTGCAATCAATTTAACAACTTGAATCACAAGAATATCTACGATTAACGAATATGAAAATTACAAATCAAGAAGGAATCTCGTACCAAATCATGAAAGGCTACAATTAGTACTAAGCAACAAGACAAGTCAAATATATGACAGTTAAAGGGTACAAGTAAGACAATTAAGACAAGTATCAATTAAGCATGGGAGCATGGAAGAAATTAACATTTATGATGCGAGAATATTAAATAACAAGTAACAAGTTAAGGCATAGGAAGCAATTAAGGCATGTGACAATCAAGACTTGGAATGCTATAATTAACGAAATACGGGTAGACATGGAAACAAGTAATTGACGGCGTATAGACACTTGTCACCTCGCATATACGCCGCTACTCATTAAATTCACATAGCACATAGCTCAAGGGTTCCTAATTCCCTCAAATCAAGGTTAGACCAAAAACTTACCTCACTTCGCAATCCACTCAGAGCTCTACCGGGGCCTTTCCTCTAGAATCCGTCTCCAAATCAATCGAACCTAACCAAAATCGACTCAATAACATCAAATAATGATAGGGAAATCAACTACAATACATAAAGTTAAGATCTTTACACTATTCCCAAAAAGTCAACCCCGGGTTCGCTTGATCAAAACCTGAGATTCGGACTAAAACCATTATACCCATTCACCCCCGAGCTCGATTATGTAATTAGTTTCGAAATCCGACCCCAAATTGAGGTCTAAATCCCAAATTTGCAAACCCCTCCCCCCCAATTCTTCCCAAATCATTAATTTTCTACCATGAAAGAACAAAGATTAAGGCTAGAAATTAATAGGTGATGATGGAAATGGAAGAAAATAAGTTAAATTACACTAACCTATGAAAGGGTCATGAAATTTCTTCTCCAAATCGCCTCTAGGCCGAGCTCGAATAAAAAAATGGTGAAAAATGGGTGAAATCCAATGTTTGGAAATATTTAAGGTCTGGGTGTCAGGATTCTTCGCGTTCATGAAGGGTCTGCCACGTTCGCGATACACAGCGACCCAAATGCCCTACGCGTTCGCGAGTTTACTCATGTGTTCGCGAAGGCTGCTCCCCCCAGGCCTTCGCGTTCGCGAGCCAGTGCTCGCATTCGCATAGAGCAAAAACAGTTCCCCTTCCCAGGTCCCTCAACCCTATGCGTTCGCGATAGGTGCCCGCGTTCGCGAAGGGCAACCCCCCACAGCAGAAGCCAAAACTAGAAATTTTCTTTAAGTTCAAAATCATCTGTAGCCTATTCGAAACTCACCTGAGCACTCGGGGCTCCAATTCAAACATGCACAAAAGTCCAAAAATATCATACGAACTTGCTCGCACGATCAAAATACCAAAATAATACTTAAAACTATGAATCAGACACTAAAACGAATGGAATTTTCAAAGAAACTTAAGAACTTTCATTTTAACAACAGCACGTCCGAATCGCATCAAATAAATTCCGTTTTGCACCAAATTTTGCAGACAAGTCATAAATATTGTAATCAACTTATACCATGTTCCGAAACCAGAATTCGGACCTGGTAGCAATAAAGTCAAACTACAGTCAAACTTGAAATTTCTTTTAACCTTTAAACTTCTAGTTTTCAACAAATTACATTAAATCAATTTAGGGACTTCCGAATTCGATTCCGGGCATATTCCATGTTCCAAATCACGATACGGACCCACTGGGACCGTCAAAATACTGATCCGGATCCATTTGCTCAAAACGTTGACCGAAGTCAACTCAAAGGAGTTATAAAGCACGATTTTATATTTTTATCAATTTTGCACATAAAAACCTTCCGAAAAAGAACACGTACTGCGCATGCAAATCAAAGAAGGCTAAGCGGAGCTATTCAGAGTTTCGAAACATGAGCTAGAACACGGGTGGATGCTATCAATCCGATTTCATAACTAGTTGGTACGTTTGAATAATAAAAAGAAGTTCTCTTTCTAATCCTATTTAGATTTTGTCGGGTGAATACAATCAAATACAATCAAACAGAATCCAATTCTGATGCAAAAATTCAAATTCAAAAATGAAATAGAAAAGATACAAAATCAAAAAATCAGTATCACTAAGGGTGGGTCGTAAACCTTATTAGATACCATTGACTCTGGTATCTAATAAGTTTTACCTACTATTGCCAATGACTCCCGCCGTATGAAAGCAGTACTCTAACCACTGAGTTAAGTAGGTCATTTATCATCCCAAAGAGAACCAAATGAAATCCATCCTGTCGATGGATTATAAATAGGGTTAGAACTATAAATGACCTATCAGGTCATCACAATTACATTAAGCATGTTATTGTTATTGTTATTGTTAACTTAATATTGAACATAAAATACAACGTTTAAGCCTAAAAAAGTAAAGCGCCAATAAACTCAAAATAATTGTATAATGTTAAATTACTTTAATTTTTGAATATTTGTAACTAAATCTCATATTAGTCGTATTATTAACTTCAGTAACGATGTGTATTAAAAATGAATTTTATTAAATTAATTAAAGAAGTACAATAATATAATGTTATTAGTCATAAATAACTAAATATTTAAAATGCCTTGAATTGGTTTAAGTCACGATTAAAATGCGTGACAATAGGAACGTTTGACCATCAAAATGATGTATTTTACTATATGAAATATAATTGCTTTCGACTGACATACTTCCATTACATGGAAACACATGAAAATATAATGTGCGGTCACAACGGAAGCATGACCCTTTAAAATGCGTCGAATAGTCTATCCTTTTCTCATAAAGTAAACAAGAGCCTCCTTCCGTCTACCTAGCTCCGTCACAGCCTGGTTAGCGTACAACATCCAAGTCGAAAACCTTTATTTTTCTCAACAAGCTAATCTCCTTTAGCATTGTACAAATCACTATATTTTTTTTTTTGGTAAATAAAGACATTTTATTAAAAACATAGTACTTAGTAGTCATTACCACATGAGATTTGTCTAGGCCACAAAGTGCATATCCCATCTCTATCAAAAGCTGAAATAGCAAAAATAGGCGGATAATAGTACAACATTAAATTAGCAAAAGAGTCCAAGCTGCATCCGTTCTTGGCTAAGGTGTCCGCTACTCCATTAACTTCTCTGAATGCATTCTTCAAAGTTGGCGTACCCGCCTCAGATAATAGGTACCTGCAATCATCAATAATATTTTGATAAAGGCAATTATCGTTATTTATCAAGTTGATCAGTTCCCGACAGTGTTTCAATGACTAAAGGGGTTAGTCTCTTTTGGATTGCTAGTTTCAAACCTTGCAGTAGAGAAGCATTTGGATATTTGTAGCATAGGCAAAACCCATATTGAATCCTAGTATCTAATTGCCATTGCTATCCCTAAATATTCCTCCTATACCTCCCCTTCCTGGGTTCCCTAGGCAGGATCCGTCTATGTTTAATTTATAGGTCCCTGTGGCGGGTGGTTCCATTTTATATGGATGGTCTTTTTTGGTATATGGGAAGGGCTCCATTTGCTTAAGAAGAGGAATTCTTGGGCACTGTTGGTTACTTTGATAATATTGGGATAAGAATTATTCTTTGGAAAGATCTTTACATTTCTAGTGGTCCATAAATACCAGAGGAGGAATGGTATGAAGACTGGCCAGCTGATGTAATGATTAAAGCATTATTAGATTGTAGTTGGTGCTTTAGCCAGTTGAAAGTAGTGAGCTCATCGTCCGACTGTGGGTAGTTACGTTTTATATGGCACTGTCTCCAAATTGCCTTTGAGTAGGTGCAATTGAAGAGCATGTGTTTGATGTCCTCTTTTTTCACTCCACATATAGTGCATGTGTCAGAGGTGCATATATTACGTTTAGCCAGGAGGGTGGCTGTTGGGAGTCTGTTAAGGACAAGTAGCCACATGAAGTGTTTTAGTTTGTTTAGGGTATTGCTTTTCCAGATCCACTTAAAGTCTAGGTTATTATCTACTATATTGGTATCTTGATCAGATAGTACATCGTAGACCGCCTTGATGGAAAAGGAGCTGTATCCTGGGGAGTTCCATGTAATTTTGTCCCTACCTGTTTGAGATTGTTGGATATAGGTGCTGTGAAGTTTGAGTTATGTCCTCCGGCAGTTCGAAGGATAGTTTTGAGAGGTTAAAATAGCCATCTTGTATAATGAATTTTACATTCAGATCTACTTCTTCTTTTTGGAGAGGCCCCTGGATAAGATTTTTTAGTGTGTCTCCGTGGTTAATCTACCGGTTGTCCCAAAGTTTGATATTCTCCCCATTTCCTATGATCTATTTGGTGACTTTTTCACAGACCTTTATCCCTTTGTAGATATTTTTCCAGATGTGGAAAGTCGATGGTCTGGGGTTGAATATGTTATTAGAGTTGGTTTTCCTTTCATATTTGCTATGCAGTACTTGGACCCATAAGGTCTCCTTCTTGTTAGAGTATCTCCAAGCCAAGCTAGTACTGAAAGCATCATTTTTGCATTGAGCTTTATATAGCCCTAAGCCTCCTTTACTTTTTGGTTTGGTGACTCTGTTCCAATTTAGCAGGTGGCATTTCCTTTTTCCTCCGTACTTCCCCATAAGAAATTTCGTTGAATGGAGTCAATCTTATTTAGGGAAGCTTTTGAGAGGTTGAAAATTTGCATGGCATAATTAGGAATGGCTGCAAGAGTTTCTTTAATGAGGGTGGTTCTTCCTGCTAGGTTTAGGAAGTAGGTTTTCCAGCCTTTTAGTCTGCTATTAAGCCTATCACTGATGAATTGGAAGTCTTTCTTCGACAGTCTCTGGTTTGTCATGGGGAAGCCTAGGTATTTACCAACTGAATGAGAGATTTTGATGTTAAGGCACCTGCTGAAAAAGGATTGTTTGTCGGGGGGGGGGGGGTATTTTTTGAGAAGATTACCCTGGATTTGCTGAAGTTTATGGATTGGCCAGAAAAGGTGCAGAATTTGTTGAGTGTATCTATGAGTGAATCACAACTTTTTTTATTAGCTTCTATCATAAGGATGAGGTCGTCAGCAAAGAATAGGTGGGATAGTTGGGGGCCATTCTTTGACAGGACTATTGGGTCCCATCTACAGCAGTCTACTTCATGGTTGATAAGCTTAGATAGCATTTCCATGCAGATTATGAATAGATAGGGGGACAGGGGATCCGCTTGCCTAATTCCTCTAGTGGGGTTGAAGAAGTCAGTTCTTGATCCGTTAATGAGAATGGAGGTGGATGTGGAGGACACGCAGGACATTATTAGCTCAATTAGGTCGTTAGGGAAATTTAGGGATTTCAGGAGAACCTGATGAAAGACCATTCTAGTTTGTCAAATACCTTCTATAGATCAACTTTCACCATGATTTTCACTTTTTTCCCCTTGGAGTTATTAAAGAAATTTTGAACTTCATGAACTATTGTGGCATTGTCTGAGGCTCTTCTCCCTTTTATGAAGCTGGTTTGAGTTGGGTGAATGATTTTGTTCAGAAAGGGTTTGATTCTATTTACTATAATTTTTGTGACAACCTCATAGGCAGTGTTACAAAGGCTGATGGGCCTTCTGCATTCTGGTTCTTTGGGATTAGGCATATGAAGGTGCTATTCATGTCTTCATTCATTTGCTTGTTTCTGAAGGACTCTTTGCAAAAGTTGACTAGGAGGTTATTTGTTATCCCCCAGAATTTTTGGTAGAAGAATGGGTGCAACCCGTCCGGTCCTGGTGCCTTTAGTGGCTTAAAGGAGAATAGGGCTTCCTTTACTTCCCCCTCATCGGGTTGTCTGATAAGGTGGGAGTGGTCCTGCTGGCTAATTGAGGAAAGAGCGGGCATGTATAGGTTATTTTTATGTGAAAAAACATGTTCAGTGGTGTATAAGTTTCTATAGAAGTTTGATATGATGGAGACTAGTTCCTTGGGATTATGGAACCAGTTTCCTGCCTCATCCCTGAGGCTAAATATCCTATTTTTCTTCTTCTTTCCATAGTTGTGAGGTGGAAAAATTTTGTATTAGCATCACCTTCTTGGATCCATTGGAGCCTTGATTTCAGTTTCCAAAATTCTTCCTCCAGCTTGAGGATTTTTTGGTACTCTTCTATGAGTTCACATTCTAGGTTAGACAAAAAAACACTAGTTGTGTCGTTAAGGGATTTTTGAATTCCTTCTAACCTAGCAAGGATTTCATTCTTCTTTTTAAAAATGTTTCCAAAGGTGTCTTTATTCCAGGAAATGGCCTTATTAGTGAAGTTATCAATAGCTGCCAATATACTAAGTTGATTGGTCCAGCAGTCTTTTACTAATCCCTTAAAGGTGGGATGTGATAGCCACATGGTTTCTAGTCTAAATATATTATTACTACGACTGGGTCTTTTAATTAGTTCAAGGTGAATGGAGCAGTGGTCAGAATGGGTTCTTATTAGATGTTTTACGCAAGCTTCTAGGAATATATTGATCCAATCGTCGTTGGCTACTAATCTATCTAGTCTTTCCATGATGAAGGTATTTTTCTTTTCTTTTTCTCTTGTTAGTCCATGTGTACTTTGGACCTTTAAAACCTAGGTCTAACAGTTTACAGTAGTTGAGACAATCAATAAACTTAGTTATTCTATTGTTATTTACGGGGAGGCCCCCAAATTTCTCACTAGCCCTAGTGACCACATTAAAGTCCCCTAGTACTAGCCACGGTCCTTTGTAACTATTTGCAACAATTTTTAAGTTATTCCAAAGGGATAATCTTTCCTCTAGCAAGCTACTAGCATATATAACTGAATATAACCATGTATTAGGAAGCATTTTTACCTTTACCATAGCATTAATCTCTTGGTCTGTCCCCCCAATTTGGTCCACATTAACTTCATCGCTATTCCACATAAGTGCCATTCCTCCCGAGTTACCTTGTGCCGCAACCTGTGCTAAACCTGAAAACCCAAAGTCCTCCATTATAGTATGATGATCAGTTAGTGTGACGACCCAAAGGGGTCATCACATGTTTCCTCGCTCACTCTGTACTTCTGAGGCCCTGAAAACCTTATTTGGGGTTGCCTCGATTTGTGTGCGCAGTCCAGGCGCGTAGCCGGAAAGCTTAATTATGAATTCAGTGAGCAAAATGTTAAATCTTGATATTAAATTGATTAAGTTTGACTTCGGTCAACATTTAAGGCAAACAGATCCGGACCCGTGATTTGGCGGTCCCGGAGGGTCCGTAGAAAAATATGGGACTTGGGTGTATGCCCGGAATCGGATTCCAAGGTCCCAAGCCCGGGAAATGAATTTTTGTGTGAAATTGTTTTCTGAAAATAATTAAGCAAATTGGAAATGAAATTTGATTAAAAGACTGTGGTATCGGGCTCGTATTTTGGTTCCGACGCCCGGTACAAGTCTTGTACATGGTTTAAGCACTTTCTGTAAAGTTTGGTTGAATTCGGACGTCGATTGACGTGTTTTGGACTTAAAACTCTAAACTTGATGTTTTATGAAATTTGGAAGGAAATCATGGGTCTTGAGGCCTAATTTGATGTTTAAGATGTTGTTTTGGCGGTTTGATCGCACGGATAAGTTCGTAGGATATTTTTGAGGTCGTGTGAATGTTCGGTTTGGAGCCCTGAGGGCTCGGGTGAATTTTGAGTAGATTCCGGGAGGTCTTAGACTTAAAGTACCAGGTGTTGCAGGTTCAGGAGAATTGCAGGCTCCAGTGCACCCGCGATCGCCTTAGCGCGGTCCGCGGTGCATGCTGCGCGGACGCGGTCGTCCACGCGCGGTCTGCGTAGCTAACTTTAGAGAGCCAGCATTTTTTTTCTAGGTCAACCAGCGCGGCCGCGTTCCCTTTTTGTGCGGTCCGCGCTGGAAGGTTCAGAGAGTGGGATTTCATTCACTTCTTCAGCACGGCTGCGGTCCATTTTTGCGCGGTCCGCGCTGGGACTTCAGGGGGGGTATATAAAGTCGGGAATTTCATTTATTTTTCACTTTTTCAAAAACCCAAAACATAAGAGGCGATTTTCCAAACAACTCTCCTTCTTCAAAACGATTGGTAAGTGATTTCTAACTCATTTTCTTCACTCCTTAACATCTTTTAACTTAATTTCAACTTCAAAACAAAGATTTTAATGGGGAAATTTGGAAATTTTGGGTAGAACTTAGGTTTTCTAAAATTGGGTGTTTTGGACCTCAATTCGAGGTCCGATTCCAAAATAAATTATATATTCGAGTTCATGGGGGAATGGGTAACCGGGTTTTGGTTCGAACCTCGGGTTTTGACCATGTGGGCCCTGGGGCATTTTTGACCTTTTGGGGAAAAATGATGAAAAAGCTATAATTAGACATTGTGTTTGATTTGTTTAGCACATATTGATACTATGAAGTCATTATTGTATAGATTTGGTTGATTTGGAGCCGAATTCGAGAGGGAAAGTGGTTGTCGAGGATTGAATTGGCCGTGGAAGTTTGAGGTAAGTGTTTGGTCTAACCCTAGCTTGAGGGAATAGGAGTAGAGTCTTGTTTGCTACTTGCTAATTGATCGAGTACGATGTATAGGCATGGTGACGAGTATCTATACATTGGTCTCTAGCATGACCGTGAGTCCTTATAATGCGATTATCATGTCTTGGTTGTAATTTTCGTGCTTATTTGAGGATTTGTATATGTTGTAAACGACATGTGAAAGACAGTATGATCATTTGTTTTCGAGGAGCATTGGCTCGAGTTGTGATACGAATTTTGAAGGTATACGAAATGATCTGATTCTTGGGAGCGTGGGCTCAAATGATAAAATGAATTATAAAGTAAGAAATGAAAGAAAGAGAAAGAGTTATTGGTTATTCCCTTGCCGGGGCGTTTTGTTGACTTCGTTGGTTTCCTCCCTTGCCGGGATATTGAGTTTATTGATATTGTTCCCCTGCCGCAATTTCTTCCAATAATTGTTTACTTCCTTGCCCCTTATGTGTGAATGTTGTTTGGGCGAGGTAGAGTGATAAATGATATGGATCGGGTTGCACGCCGCAACAATGATATTTGAGGATCGAGTTGCGCGCCCCAACAAAGCTAAATGATATTTGAGGATCGGGTTGCGCGCCGCACCAAAGCTAAATGATATTCGAGTATCGGGTTGCGCGCCGCAACAAAGCTAAACTATATGGATCGGGTTGCACGCCGCAACAATGATATATGTGGACCGGGTTGCACGCCGCAACAGTGTTGAAATATATTGGAGTCGGATTGCGCGCCGCAACAGTTATTGATACAAATGTGCTTATTTTGGGTATTAGTTTCTTGTTCGCTGTAAATTCTGAGCTGCCCTTAGATTTCTACTCTGGCCTTACTGTTAATATTGTTATCTCCCCACAGCATGTTTTCCCCCTCTCATATTGTTACTTGCCTTGTATTTCGATTTCCGCTGTATATTTATGATTGCACAGGTTTATGTGGTGTCCAGTCTAGCCTCGTCACTACTTCGCCGGGGTTAGGCTAGACACTTACCAGCACATGGGGTCGGTTGTGCTGATGCTACACTCTGTGCATCTTTGCATAGGTCCAGGTTTTGAGCAACAGCAGCAGCAGCTGGAGCAGCATTAATTCGGGAGCAGACCTTCAGTCCAGAGAGACCCGAGGTAGCCTTGAAGGCGTCCGCAGGCCCGGCGTCTCCTTTAATCTCTCTTTTAGTCTGTTGCCTCTTTGTATTCGAGACGAACAACTTATGTTTCTTCCAAACGTTTGTATTTAGTGATTCATAGTCGTTTGTGAGTATTGTGACACTAGTCTTGGGTAGAGGCTTTCATTGGCTATTCCGCATTTTGATTCAGTTTTATAATTTAGACTTCCGCTATTTTTTTATTTATTATTTCGTTGTTTTATATTGTTGCTATAAATTGTTAAAAAGATCTGTTCATTAATGGGAAAATAATTAATTTGGCTTGCCTAGCTTCTTCGAGTAGGCGCCATCACGACTCCCGAGGGTGGAAAATCCGGGTCGTGACAAGTTGGTATCAGAGCACTAGGTTACATAGGTCTCACAACTCACGGACAAGCTTAGTAGAGTCTGAGGGATTGGTACGGAGACGTCTGTACTTATCCCCCAGGGGCTACCAAGTTAGGAAAAGTCTCTCCTTTGTTCTTTCTTGTCGTGCGGTTAGGTTTCTCGGTGCTAATTGAACTTCTACTCCGTTCTTTCGCAGATGGCGAGAACACGCGCTTCCTCATCTACCGATCAGCAGTCCGAGCCCCAGGCTGCTCCCGCTAGGGGCAGAGGACGAGGCCGTGCTAGAGACCGAGGTAGGGGCAGAGCTCAGCCCCGAGCAGCAGCACCAGCGGCGGAGCCTCAGGTCGACTTTGACGAGGAGGTTTCGGCTCCGACTCTTTCTATTTCTTTTCTATATATGGAAAGTTCAAAAATCATCATATAATAATCCAGAAATTGCAATGAAAAGAATAGGGAGGTTTGTGATGATTTTTCAATCTTTTCACTAG
>NW_017671952.1:0-3123 GCF_001879085.1 Nicotiana attenuata | reverse complement strand
AACTGTCATCCCAGCCAATCCAATTGGGATGCCCTGGACCTGACATGTCACTTGGAAAGAGTAACATGAAGCTCAGAATTGGGGTGTAGTCAATACTCCCAAATAAAAGGGAATTGATCCATGGTCGATTTCGTAACAAATCAAATAAAGAGGAATTTCTATTATCTTGAGACCCGTGTAGACTTGTTACTCTTAGATATGGTTGACTTTTGATATCATCCTAGGTATGGATTGGTTATCACCCTATCACGCTATCTTGGACTGCCATGCCAAGACTGTGACTTTAGCTTTGCCGGGTATGCCTCGCTTAGAGTGGAGAGGGACTCCAGGTCATTTTACCCGTAGTGTTATATCGTACGTGAAGGCTCGACGTATGGTCGAGAAGGGGTGCCTGGCCTATCTGGCCTATGTTCGTGATTCCAGTGTTGAGGTTCCTCCTATAGATTATGTGCCTATTGTCCGGGAGTTTCCAGATGTTTTCCCTTCAGACCTGCCGGGTATGCCACCCACAGGGACATTGATTTCTATATTGATTTGGCTTCGGGCACCCAGCCCATTTCTATTCCGCCATATTGTATGGCCCCGCCGGAGCTGAAGGAGTTAAAGGACCAGCTGCAGGATTTGCTAGAGAAGGGTTTCATTAGACCCAGTGTTTCACCTTGGGGCGCGCTAGTGTTATTTGTCAAGAAGAAGGATGGGTCAATGAGGATGTGTATTGATTACCGGCAATTGAACAAGGTAACGGTCAAGAATAAGTATCCACTGCCGAGGATTGATGATTTGTTCGACCAGCTTCAGGGTGCCAGGGTATTCTCCAAGATTGACTTGAGATCTGGCTACCATCAGTTGAGGATTAGGGCATCCGATGTCCCTAAAACAGCTTTCCGTACTCGGTATGGGCAATATGAGTTCTTGGTCATGTCGTTTGGGTTGACCAATGCCCCAGCAGCGTTTATGGAGTTGATGAACCGAGTGTTCAGGCCATATTTGGACATGTTCGTGATAGTCTTTATTGATGATATTTTGGTGTACTCCCACAGCCAGGAGGAGCACGAGCAGCACCTTAGAGTGGTTCTTCAGACTCTGAGGGATAGTTAGTTATATGCCAAGTTCTCCAAGTGCGAGTTCTGGCTGAGTTCAGTTGCATTTCTGGGTCACGTTGTATCAGCTGAGGGTATTCAGGTGGACCCGAAGAAGATTGAGGCAGTCAAGAACTGGCCTAGACCAGCATCAGCTACAGAGATTCGGAGTTTTTTGGGATTGGCAGGTTACTACCGTCGGTTTATGGAGGGGTTTTCATCTATCGCAGCCTCGATGACCAGGTTGACCCAGAAGGGTGCCCAGTTCAGATGGTCGGACGAGTGTGAGACGAGCTTTTAGAAGCTCAAGACAGCTCTGACTACGGCACCGGTGTTGGTTTTACCCACATGATCTGGGCCTTATACAGTTTATTGTGATGCTTCCCGTATTGGACTTGGTCCAGTGTTGATGCAGGATGGCAAGGTTATAGCCTACGCTTCGAGGCAGTTGAAGATTCATAAGAAGAACTATCCAGTGCATGATTTAATGTTGGCAGCTATTGTTCACGCCTTGAAGATTTGGAGGCACTATTTGTATGGCATGGCATGTGAGGTGTTCACTGACCACAAGAGTCTACAGTACTTGTTCAAACAAAAGGAGTTGAATTTGAGGCAGAGGAGGTGGTTGGAGTTGTTGAAGGATTATGATGTCACCATTTTATATCATCCGGGGAATGTCAATGTAGTGGCCGACGCTTTGAGTAGGAAGTCAGCCAGCATGGGCAGTCTTGCTTATATTCCAGCCAGTCAGAGGCCATTTGCTTTGGATGTTCAGGCTTTAGCCAATCAGTTCGTGAGACTGGATATTTCCGAGCCCAGTCGTGCGTTGGCTTGCACGGTCGCCCGATCTTCATTATTGGAGCGTATCCGTGATCGGCAGTTTGATGATCCCCATTTATGGGTCCTCAGAGACATGGTGCAGCGAGGAGGTGCCAAGCAGGTTACCTTAGATGCGGATGGAGTTTTGAGATTGTAGGGGCGAGTTTGTGTGCCCAATGTGGATGGGCTTCGAGAGTTGATTTTAGAGGAGGCCCATATCTCTCGGTACTCTATTCACCCGGGCGCCGCGAAGATGTATCAAGACTTGCGGCAGCATAATTGGTGACGTAGGATGAAGAGGGATATCATAGCATTTGTGGCTCGTTGTTTGAATTGTCAGCAGGTTAAGTACGAGCATCAGAGGCCTGGTGGTTTACATCAGAGGATTGAGCTTCCCGAGTGAAAATGGGAGCAGATTACTATGGATTTTGTTACTGGACTTCCATTGACTCGGAAGAAGTTTGATGCGATATGAGTTATTGTTGATAGGCTGACCAAGTCAGCACATTTCATTCCTGTGGCAGTCTTTTATTCTTCTGAGAGGTTCGCTGAGATCTATATTCGGGAGATTGTTCTCCTTCATGGTGTGCCCGTGTCCATCATTTCGGATCGGGGTACGCAGTTTACCTCACGCTTCTGGAGAGCAGTTCAATGGGAGTTGGGCACACGGGTAGACTTGAGCACAGCATTTCACCCCCAGACGGACGGTCAGTCCGAGCGGACCATTCAGATTTTGGAGGATATGCTCCGAGCTTGTGTTATTGATTTTGGAGGTTCGTGGGATCAGTTCTTACCTTTAGCGGAGTTTGCCTACAACAACAGCTACCAGTCGAGCATCCAGATGGCTCCTTATGAGGCTTTATATGGTAGGCGATGTCGGTCTCCGGTTGGATGGTTTGAGCCGGGAGAGGCTCGGTTGTTAGGCACGGATTTGGTTCAGGAGGCCTTGGACAAGGTCAAGATCATTCAGGATAGGCTTCGTTCAGCTCAGTCTAGGCAAAGGAGCTATGCAGATCGTAAGGTTCGAGATGTGGCTTTCATGGTTGGTGAGCGGGTATTGCTTCGAGTGTCGCCTATGAAGGGCGTGATGAGATTTGGGAAGAAAGGCAAGCTTAGCCCTAGGTTCATTGGTCCGTTTGAGATTCTTGATCGAGTGGGAGAGGTGGCTTATAGACTTGCATTGCCGCCTAGCTTATCAGCCGTGCATCCAGTTTTTCATGTATCC
>NW_017671951.1:215234-232615 GCF_001879085.1 Nicotiana attenuata | reverse complement strand
TTCACTTGGGCCTAACACATTTGCCTTTGATCCCATGGTCAAAGACATAATGTTGTGTTTAGGATGGTGAAAATTGTGGCCTTGAGACTCTTGTGTTGACCAAACAATCATCATATGGTCGTGTGGGGCCATTGTGCGCTTGAATTGGAACTAAGGTCGTTGTGGGCTCTCAACTCGATGTCTTTAGCAATCCTTGAGTGTGTGTGGTGAGAATTCGAATTGTGAGTCTAAGCTCCAAGCTGATGGTCTAGAACTTGCCGTGAATGTTTGTTGAGGCGAAATCATAGGTGAAACTTGACTTGAGAAGTGAATATAGGCCCTCCTTGATCCGAACTTCCAAATTTGAACAATTTCCATGACCTACCAATGAAATGATCCCTAGTTCAACCCTTTTGAGCCTTAAACCTTCTTCTTTCATGAACCAAAGCTACAAGCCTATACCCGTTCTCAATGAGACCCTCTCTTGGCACCCAAATCTTCCCTTGAGCAATGGAAAATATCTAAGTTTGGAGGGGGGGGGAGACAAGAAAGGCATCAATGTGGTAAAGAGGCACAAAAGCAAAAGAAAAGGGAGGCAATGAAAAAGAGAAAAAGACAAAAAAATACAAAAGTGAATTAAAAAAAAAGGGGATTCAAAGAAAACAAAGTGAAAAAAGGTTGTGTAAAAGTAGAAGAAGGAGAAAGTTTTGAATTGCAAAAGAAAGAGCGCCAATGTGTCTCTCTAACCCCTTGAAAGAAGTGAAATACTCAAACGAGTCAAAAAGTATGCCAAAATGAATCAAAAGAAGTGCTGAAGGGAAGATTGAACCTAAATGAACAAAAACATGTTCTACCTTTACCCAAAAGCCTTCACAATGACTCCTCAAAAGCCCTATATGATCTTGAGTTGAGGGAAGCTTACATTAGTGGATACTTACATAAGGGGCAAGCATATGGTACCTAAAGCTGGACTTATGACCTTCTTTGTGAGAGAAATGAGTGAAAATCCATCAACCTCGGGTTGTGTGTCATTACTCTAAAAGGTGACGTTCGCTTAGGGAGAGTTGAGGATGTGTGAGTTTGGGTTCCACAATGACCAAGGTATTTGAGAAAAGCGCCTTGATGAAATGAGTCAACCCTTGATGCTCTTGTGTCACATTTGATCCATAGTTCTTAAAAGTTTAAAAATATGTTAATGATGCATTCGTATTGAGGGCAATTGTTAGTCCCAATTGATGCGTGATGAGGCTTCCTTAGGATAAGCTGGAATTACTTGGATGTTTCCTCTTGAGGGGTGGGTCTTATCTTATTTGCTTGAGGACAAGCAAAGGTTTAAGTTTGGGGGAGTTGATAACTGTGATTTTAACACGTTTTATGCCCATACTTGCCTATGCTTTATGTATGAATTGTCATAAAATAGACCCAGAATGCTTACGAAGTGCGCTTGATTGCAGGTTTGAGCGACAATATGACAAAAGTCAAAAATCAGCTCGAAACGGAGTGAAACCTGCTCAAGTGTCAAAAATCATTGAAGTGGGGACAAGAGGACCTAGCGCGGACCGCACTGATTTGCTGCGCGGCCACGCTAGGAGATTCAGAGAGTATACATTTCAAGGGTTTCCATGCGCGGTCCGCGCTCCTGTCTACGCGGTCAGCGCTAGGGTCCACGCGATCGCGCTTCATTGTTGTGCGGTCCGCGCCCATTAGCCTGCGCAGCCGCGCTACCTCTTTGTGCGGTCCGCGTCCCCAGCTTTAGAAGTGATTGATCGAAGGCCAAGACCCCTACGCGGCCGCGCTGCATTTCTGCGCGGTCCGCGCCAGCCCCGCAGGGGTAATTTTTGTCCAGTTTTTCTAGCCTAGTATAAATAGAATATTTTATTATTTCTAGGTTAAGTTTTAGATAGCAGATAGCAGCAACACTCGCGAGACTCAAGTTTTAGCCTATTTTGGGCATTTTCATCTTGGTTTATCGTGGATTCTTGTAGATTAACATCCTAGTTAATTAATATGTTGATTTTATCTACTACTTCTTCAATTTCTGTTGCTATTATGTCTAGCTAAACCCATTAGCTAGGGTTGTGGCTCAACCCTAGTGTGGGTAATTAATGGGTGTGATTGTTTAATGCTTGAATGATGTTGGGTGTTTGCTATTTGGGTTAATTTTATGATTTAACTAGGATTTGGTGGTTGCAAACACTAAGTCTAGCTTAGTGGGTCTTGACTCTTCTTGAGAAAGAGTGTCTATGACTCCAAAATTAACCCAACAAGGAATTGGGATGGACCCATGAGAATGGTAGTCCCAATTAACGGGTTAAACCTCGAGAGAGTAATTACCCAACTTGAACCCTAAGTTGCTTGGGCTTGTTGGCCTACCCAATTGGTCTCGAGAGAGTCAATTGGGCAAAATCACTCTTTCTACCGAGAGGTGTGAGAGTGAGTGCAATCGTGCAACTGTATAGCATAAGCCCTATAATCATCATTCTTGTATTAGGAATCTCTACCCGTTAGTTGACCACCTAGGTAAATGCCACGACCCTAGTGTCTTTCTCTATCTTGCATACAACCTAGAACTAATATTTTAGCATAATTTAGTTATAATTAGTAGTTGTTAAATTGTAGTTGATAATCTTAAAAATCCAAGAATGATAGAAGATCAATTAGAAGCAAACACGCATTTCTAGACTAAGCAAATATCTAACTCCCTTTCTAGCTCCCTGTGGAAATTGACCCCGATACCACTATTGGGTAAAAGTATTAGCGCCCACTCTTCCTAAGGTCGAGTCCGCTGCGCGATTCAGAGTGCCAACAAGCACTTAGGGATTTGAAAACATACTTGTCAAATCCACCTTTGCTGGCAAAACCAAAGGCTGGGGAAAACTTTTCGTCTACCTTGCTGTTTCAGAAGTTGCGGTAAGCGCGGTTTTGGTTCAAGAAGAGCATGGTAAACAATCTCCTATCTATTATGTTAGTAAATCGTTGTTAGATGCAGAGACACAGTATCCACAATTGGAAAAACTAGCACTTGCTCTAATCATGGCATCTAGGAAGTTAAGACCATATTTTCAATGTCATCCCATTGTTGTAGTGACTGCATACCCCCTATGTAATATATTGCATAAACATGAATTTTCAGGGAGGTTAGCTAAATGGGCCATAGAGCTAAGTGAATATGAAATCACGTACTTACCTAGAACAGCAATAAAGTCACAGATATTAGATGATTTCGTAGCTGACTTTAGCCAAGGGATGCAACTAGAAGCAGAAAAAGAAGTACAAGTACTTAATGGGGCTAATCCAGGAACATTGACCTTATTTACTGATGGCTCATATAACGTAAAAGGTGCAGGATTAGAAATTGTTTTAGTACCACCTACGGGAGAAATTGTTTTAGTACCACCTACGGGAGAAACTATTAGGCAAGCTATTAAATGTCATTCCGTAACTAACAATGAAGCGGAGTATGAAGCTGTAGTTGCAGGTCTAGAATTGGCACGAGAACTTGGTATAAATCAAGTAGTGATCAAAACTGACTCGCAACTCGTGGTTAATCAAATGCTGGGGACTTACACAGCTAGGGAAACAAGGATGCAACAGTACTTGGAAAAGGTACGGGAACTGATAAAGCAATTCCAAACTTGGAAGGTCATACAAATATCAAGGGATGAAAATGTTGAAGCAGATGCCTTAGCTAATCTCGCATCCGCAGCTGATGTGGAAAATGATGCAAATGCTTCAGTTATACATTTATTTTATTCAGTTCTCGAACCTGATAAGAATGAGGTAAATTTTAATAATTTTACTTGGGATTGGAGAAACGAAATTGTTGCTTTTTTACAGTATGGTACCGTCCCTGATGACAAGAAACAAGTGCATGCACTTCGAAAAAAGGCTGCTCGTTACTGTTTAAAATAGGGGAATCTATATCGTAAGATGTTCGGTGGTCCCTTAGCAAGATGCCTCGGACCTTCTCAAACGGAATATATAATGAGGGAAATACATGAGGGGCATTGCGGGAATCACGCAGGAGGAAGATCACTGGTGAGAACCTTGATTAGAGCAGGATACTACTGGCCTAAAAGGGAAGAAGAAGCGGAAAGTTTTGTGGCTAAATGTGATAAATGTCAAAGGTACGGTAACAACATGCATAGACCTGCGGAACTATTACATTACCACAAGCAAAAGGACAGGTAAAATTTTTGCTCGTACTTACTGATTATTTCACTAAAAGGGTAGAGGCAGGAGCATTTAAACAGGTACGAGAAAAGGAGGTCAAGGATTTCATTTGGCATAATATCATCTGCCAACTTGGTGTACCAAAGGAGATTGTATGCGACAATGCCCCTCAATTTATCGGAGCTCAAGTCACAGAGTTTTTTGAGAGCTGGGAAATTAAAAGGATCACATCTACACCTTATCACCTAGTAGGCAACGGGCAAGCAGAATCAACGAACAAAGTCATAATAAACAATTTGAAGAAACGTTTAGAGGAGTCAAAGGGTAATTGGCCTGAAGTGTTACCCGGAGTGTTATGGGCATATCGCACAACAACAAAGACGAGCACAGGTGAAACCCTTTTCTCTTTAGTTTATGGAGCTGAAGCATTAATCCCAGTTGAAATAGGAGAACCAAGTACAAGATTTTTACAAGCAACCCAAGAGGCTAATGATGAAGAGATGCGGGTCAATTTGGATTTACTGGAAGGCAAGAGAGAAGCCGCATTAATAAGAATGACAGCACAAAAACAAGTGATCGAACGATATTACAACAGGAAAGCACGGCTGAGGTACTTCAAAATTGGGGACTTCGTGCTTAAAAAGGTTTTTCAATCTACAAAGGCAGCCAATGCGGGTAAACTAAGTCCAACCTGGGAAGGACCCTATAGAGTTCGAGATATTGCAGGAAAAGGAGCATACGAGTTGGAAACAATGGATGGGAAGGTGCTTCCTTCACATTGGAATGCAGTTCATTTGAAGAGATACTACTTCTAAGGAAAAACCCACGGTCAGGTATTACCATGTTAAATTATATTTTTGAATTGTTAAAATTTTACTAACGATTTTAGATGATAGGCAAAACGCTAACCCGTACTAAATGATGAGTCACGACCTGTAAGGCAAAATGGAATAAACTAAAATTCCTAGCCTAGGGTTACAATTATTCTGATAGAAGTATACACGGGTTAAGCAGTCTTCATCTATAATCGCACCCCCGTGTCCCGTATGTATTTCCTTTTCAGGAAAAGGACCAGGTGAAGCAGACTACCAAATGCTCGAGGCTTCATACTTCAACACTCAAACACTTGGGGGACTACATAGTATATACAGTCACGTGTATAGGCAAAGAAGATGTAGAAAAACAAGCCTAGAAGAATCAAGTACGGAGTGAAAGTTACGAAGTCATGACATTCATCATAGTATTCTTTCCCATAAGAACAATGGAGTCACCTCTCAAACTCTTCCTAATGTTCTGGAGCTAAAAGGACTATGTACTAAATTGGATTATAAGGAAAAATCCCGTATCTATTGTTCTTCTCTTGTATAAATCTGTTACAAAGAAAACAGCTGCGAAAAAGTTATAGATGTAATTCAAATACACGTAAAGTATTACTCAAAACTTGTCAAAGTTCAGAAATAAAAACTTGTCAAAGTTATTGCAAAAAACATGTGTGTTCTTATTTCTTTTATCGTATGATACACCATTATGAAGTTGAGACGTCTTCTTCATTAAGTGTCACGATATAAAAGAGACCTCTTTTATAAAACTCATGTTATTTAGTCATGGGATCAACAGAAGCATTTTTCAAAATACAAAAATGCAGACTATCCTTTAAGTCCTTGAAAATAAAAAGGCAAGGATAGAACAGACGAAAGTTCATTGATAATAAGAGCTTCCTAGTATTTAAAACTAAAGACTAAGTATAAACTTAGTCATCGAATCGTTTAAACAAAATGCCCCATAACAAGACTTGGGTACTTGTATTTTTTAAAACAAAAAATCAACCCTCAAGTGATAGCCAAGGGTTTGATTACAAAAACTTTCAAATAAGTCCAAGAACTTTAAACACACTTTTCCAAATAGATACCTGCAAAAAGGGAATTTAAAAAAAAACAGATGTAAATTCATTTGTCACTAAGAGGAAAGGACTGAAGAACAGCGGGCTCAACTGGAACAGCATCGCCAACAGAAGCAGTTTGATTTTCAACCATTGGAGTATCAATAGATGAAGTTTCAACTTGACCAGCAGTAAGAGGCACGGATGAAATTGAGGAAGGTATGACACTCGTGGCAATTTCAACAGTCACGGGGACTTCAACTGCGGGAGTCTCAGCCAAAAGGGTTTCAGCCACGGAACTTCCAGCCTCGGGAGATGAAAAATCTTATGGTTGTTGTGCTCGTTCAATAGCCTCGTTCACCTTGGCTAATTCAGACACCAGGTTGAAATTTCCTTGGCCCATTTCTACCAAGGTGTCACGACGAGACTTTAAAATGGTCCAGCTCACCTCAACATTGGTTGACTCTTCAAGAAGTTCATAATCTCTCTCCCAAGCAGCAACTTCATTCTTAAGTTCTTCGTTTCTAGCTAAGACAGAACTATAAGATGATTGAAGGGTGGTATGAGAACTCTCTAGAGCATGAACCTTATCTATAGAAACTCGCTGCTCTTCTTGTACCCGTGAAAGGTTTTGTGCTAACTCCCCCGCATGCATTTCCTTCTGAGCTAGCAAAGTATTTAGATTCCTCGTTGACCTTGGACAGCTGTTTCGAAAAGGAAGATTCAAGGCATCTTTTTTCATTCTCAGTTTGGCTTGAAATAGCCTTAATCATTGCCAGCTCGGAGGTTAGTGTTTGAACTTGTTTCTCCATGGGTAGCGTTGACGTACTACCACGAACAGATCCAAGGCTACGGAGTCTACCCCCTCTTCTGTGTCTAATCGGATCATTGGGGAAGCTATCCAGAATGGGGGTTCTCTTAGGGTTAGGATTTGATGAAGCCATAGCAGAGAGGGTTGAAGTGGAGCAGAAAATAATAAGGAGATTTCGAAAGATTAGAGTGTTTGATACGCTTTATGTGAAACAAGACAAGAAGAGAAGTTGTATTTATACTAATGGTTATCTGGCAAAGGGAAAAAGTACGATGATAGAAAAACCATAATGATGATAACTGATACTTCGTGAAGAGTGAAGCCGAAAAGAAAGCCTAAAAAAGTGCTGCAAAATAGTACGACGAATAAGAGAATGACAAGTGTCTAGTGCATTAAAAGGAAGTGACAATTGAATCGTCAAACTCTGTCAGAGCATTAATGGTGACAAAAATTATCCTTTAATGAATTCTACTTCCCAAATATTCGAACTGATGAATAAATGGAAAGTGAGGGACTATCTGTATTGGGGAAAATTTGTATTCATATATACATGATGACGTGTCCTGACACGTGGAATGGATAATAAGTTATGATTTGACACGGTTCAAGAATTACAAACAGGTATGGGTAGAGAGAGGCACGAGACGAGAGGCTCAGCGCCCCGTTCCTGTTTAAGCTTATTTACATACGAACAATGAGAAGAATGAACCTAGTTAAAGAAAAAGATGCAAATACGGCATTTGAAGGGTATTAAATTCTGGAGCCGTTAAGGAATATATACATTCAATGTAATGATTATGTAACGTAGAATTTAATGTCATTAATCACTCATAATAGCCTCATTATGGCTTAGGTATAACGTGCAACCCCAAAGATTCCCAAAGGGACCTATAAAAGGAAGAATATGTAATCATTGGAAACAGAAGTGACTATTGATATATACTTTGATTTACCAGCTTTCATACTTGGCTATTCTAAAATTTCTTTCTTTATTTACTTTTTCGATTATCAGTAACCCGATTCTTCTAATTTCTAGCTTTGACTAAAAATCTATCTTTTTTGTTAAACAGTAACTGTTTAAATGACTTAAGACTATATCTTCAAAAATTGCTTCTTCAAATTTTGGAAAACATAAATTTGAAAAAGAAACTTACTTAAAATAAATAAATAATTAAATAGGGATTCTTCAAACTTATTAAAAAGATCATATCTTCAAACAAACTTATATCTGTATATAATTTTTCCTTAACGTTTAATTTTTTGCTTTTCTTTGTAAATAATTGATTGAAGATTTATGTGCAACGCATGAGTATCAAGACTAATCTATCTATATCTATCTATCTACATATTATTATAAAAGCACGAATAATTTATACTAAATGTTGAACGACTAAAATATTCCCGAAATATTGATCGACTTTTACGCCCTTAAATATTTGTATAATTTAAGGATCTAATTGTAAATTACCTAATGATGAAATTCTTTTTCGATTTAAACTACACATACACTGGCCCTACAAAGTTGATCCTACTTGAATTAGAAAGGCATGTATTCCTTCTCTCTTTTATATGTTAGATGCTTATGCATATAATGAAATTGCATACATGGAGCTATAACCACTTTTTGTATTTTGCGATTTGTTTTATTTTCTTGTATGATTTTATTGCTATCTGACAAAAATTGAGTCATTATGTACTGAAATAGGGAGGAAAAAAGCTAAAAAGTTTTTTGACTAAACTAATCATAACTAAATTATTCATCTCCAAAGCCTTAAAGCTTACATGTAATTAATTATTTAGAATTCAAAGGTTCTTAAATGCAGTAAAGTTTTATTATACCTTCGTAATTGATGGAGTTTTATACCTTAAAAATATAATTCTCTAGAGTAATTAATAGATGAGTTTTTCATATATGTGAGACTTATTATATGGACAAGTCTTTCCGAAATTTATAGTAAAAACAACTAAAGAGACATACTACTATCTTTATATGTCTTTCTAAATTCAGCTGTATTCGGCCGAGAAGAAAGATAAAAAGGATACAAGTATGACGAACTATACCAAGTAAGGGAGCAAGCACATGCCTCCTGACATTAATGTGATGAATGAAAGCAAATTAAAGTTGATGCAGCTAGATTTCTATCACTTCAATTTCTATTTCATAGTTCAACTGAATATGTTCTAAATATTAATGTGGTTAAAAATATTACTATTTCTACACAGAATTTCTACTAAATGACAATAATGCTATAGACAACGTGGCAACGCACGTCTATAAAGATTTGTTATTATAAAAGGACGAATGCTAAAAATTAAATATTGAACGACCAAAATATCTTCTAATTATTTATCGACTTTTATGACCTTAATTATTTACAGTAATTTCACAAGAAATCTTAAAAAAAAAGAACAAAACTAGAAATACAAATCATTAAGATGAAGAGTTGTAATAGAATAGGGATTTAACCATAAAATTATGGTAAATATGTGAACAACTATATTAGCTAAGCAAAGCAGTCACAAAATTTATCAAACAAGCACTGCTACAAATAAAGAGAATCCAAAAAAAAAAAAAAAAAAAAAAGTGTTTGGATATTGATTTGTTTGTCCAAACAAGTCAATTAATATAAACGCTTCTTCAATTTTTTTTCGCAGATTACAAGTTTTTCTTGTACAACTTTCCGTCTAGATCTGCCTGTCTTTGGCTTAGGGAGCAAGAATGAATATTGCTGTAATTAAGTTGAATCTATATCCAATCCTGTAGACTTTACAAGCGTGCTCCACCCTAATAATTTTGTTGTGTTTTATTCATTATCTATATGGTCTTATTAATGATTATAATTTAATTACCATGTTGTTTTCTTTTTTTTTTTTTTAGATCTTTTTCTCATCATAAAAATTTTAATATCCCAATTCCTATGGAGTTCGAGAAAATCTCTAGGAAAAAGAAACATAAGATTGGGAATATTTTTCTTTAGCTTTTCTAGCAAAGACCCAAGAAGAAGGTTAGTAAGATCTCCTATATAATAGGGATATGGTTGGGTTATATGGCTTTTGGTATTCGGAAAAGGGTAAAAACTATCCCTATTGTTTAGTAAATAGTTCCTCCACCAGCTTCTTCTTGGCATCAAGCCAACACTTATTCCTTATATTAACAGGCAGTCCCGCATAAAAGAAAGGCTATTGACTTGGCTAATTCAACAAGGGAAAAAGGCATCCATTCAAATTGCTCCCGTTCCTATGTTGACACCAAGAGAAAGAAACCCTGGAGCTTCCTCTCTATTCATTCCTTATGCTTAGCTTACGAAACCATTAATTTTATTAATAAAAATACCCTTACGTTTAACGGCAGAACTGGTGGGCCTTTCATTTAATGAGGTGACATTTTTTTATTGGGACACGTGGCATTTTCGGCAAAAAAACCCAAATATCTTTCTTATTTCAACACATTAACGGATCCGACTCTTGGGCATGTTATTCGGGTCAAAAAAATTATGTTAACCCATCCTTCTGAACCCAATTTGCTTCAACATAGTTTCAGCTAATTTCATCTTCTCCAGTTGAATTGCTTCTGCAGATGCCATTAATGTGTGGCCAAGTTAACTAAGCCGTCCGCGTGGAAATTGACTCGCTCTGAAAACTGTCTCACATACCACCACCCACCAAGATGCTTGAGGAGGAGGACGATAACTCTGTTGTTGTTCTGAGTTTGGATCTCTTGCTCTATGCCTATTACACCTGCGGCTCATGTGCTAATCTAGTTGGATTTTCAATTTGGGGAATAAGGCTTTACCTGGGATAAGAGTGAGCAACTTCAGCCACGTCTGATGCCTTCACTTTGTAACCCAAAATAGCAACCAGCTCATCATCAACTCCTGCATCCTGCTCTGCTTCCTCCCACATCTTTCCTTTCCAGGGATCGCCACCCGTGGCGGAGCGACAACCACCGGAAAATGAAACTTCCAATTGTTGATACTAGGGGTGGTAATTTGAACTCAAACTCATCCAACCCGCCCAACCCACCTAGAGAATAATGGGTTGGACTACAAACATATTAGCTCATGGGTCAATTTGGGCTCATATTTTTTTATAGCCCATTCTAGAAATTTACTTAGTTGCCCATATTTTACTTTTTTTTCTCCTTGTATTTTTTAACTTTCTTGTCTTTTGTTTTTCTGCACCACCCACTCACTCTAACCCCCCACCCCACGCGCGCGTGCAAACCCCCTCCAAAAAAATTTTTTACTTTTTTTTTTGTATTTTTGTATCTTCAATTTTCTATTTTTTTTTTATTTTTCTGCACCACCCACCCTACCCTACCCCTCCCCCCTCCCCGCGCGCAAACCCTTCAAAAAAATTCTTTTTTACTTTTTATTTTGTATTTTCAATGTTCTGTTTTTTCATTTTTTTTACGCCACCCACCCACCCACCCCCTTCCCTCCACCCGTAAAATATTTTTCAACTTACATATTTTAAGGTAAAAGGCTCTTTTATGCAAGATGAGTATGGTTCTAAAACATGGGTCAAGTTGGGCGGGTTGGGTTATGACCCATTGTTTAGCCCATCTTGACCCAGCCCATCTTAGCCCAAGTACACTTTGGGCTGGGTTGGGCAATGACCCATTTATTGACCTAACCCATCTTGACCCGCCCAAATTCAGCCCAACCCGCCCATTTGCCACCCCTAGCTGATACGACATCATTTGGTTAATGTAAATGTCTGATGCTATAAAAAACATGGGTTAATGTAAATTTTTTGACACAGATAACAAACTCAAGGGTTGGATCCGTTAATGAGTTGAAATAAGACCCATGTTTGTTTTATTTCTGAAAATGCCACGTGTCCCAATAAAAATTGCCACCTCATTAAATGAAAGGCCCACCAATTTAGCCGTTAAACATGAGGGCAACTTTAATAATAAAATTAACATTGTGTATATATCGATTTTTAACATGTTAGAATGCTAAATATCGAACGAAATATTCTGAAATATTATCCGACTATTACGCTCTTCTAAAATTTAATTATATCTTCACAATAATATGATCTGGATGTACAAAAACGTTCAGAAAAGCTTTGTCTTAGATTTCAATTACATTTA
Organism: Nicotiana attenuata; assembly: GCF_001879085.1. Lineage (NCBI taxonomy): Eukaryota > Viridiplantae > Streptophyta > Magnoliopsida > Solanales > Solanaceae > Nicotiana > Nicotiana attenuata. The sequence continues at coordinate 220,672 of NW_017671951.1, read as the reverse complement.
GGAGCCTCTACATCTAGTAGAAACTGAATTGAACTCAAGAAAGTTCTCTTAGAACTCAAAATACTTTAGGATTCTTCTATGTCAAATAGACATGTAATTCAACTAAGTACTGTAGCTTAGGAATATGATAATTTGTGATGACCCAAATGGTCATCACCTGCTTTTAATTGAATTCTGTGTCTCCGAGGCCTTGAAAACCTCATTTAGAGTCTCCTCAATTTGCGTGCGCAGTCCGGGCGCGTAGCCGGAAAGCTTAAATATGAAATTCTGTGAAAAATGCTAAGTTTTGATGTTAAAAATGAATAAATTTGACCTTGGTCAACGTTTTGGGTAAACTGACCCGGACCCGTGAATTGATGGTACCGGAGGGTCCGTAGGAAAATATGGGACTTGGGCGTATGCCCGGAATCGAATTCCGAGGTCCATAGCCCGAGAAATGAAATTTTTTTATAATTGTTTTCTGAAATTGTTTAAGGAAATTTGAAATGAAAATTGATTAGAACGTGTTGGTATCGGGCCAGTATTTTGGTTCCGGTGCTCGATACAGGTCTTACTTATGGTTTAAGTCATCCCTGTGAAATTTGGTTGAAAACGGACGTCGTTTGACGTGATTCGAACCTAAATTGGAAAATTTGATGTTTTATGAAGTTTGAAAGAATTCATGGATTTAGAGGTTTAATTCGATGTTTATGATGTTATTTTGGCGATTTGATCGCACGAATAAGTCCGTAGGGTGTTCTTGAGGTTGTGTGTATATTTGGGTTGGAGCCCCGAGGGCTCGGGTGAGTTTTGGATAGGCCACGGGTGCATTTTTGGACTTTGAAAATAGCTGGTGAGTTCTGATCTGCAGGCTTCGCATTTGCAAAGCCATTCTCGCAAATGCGAGCTCGCAAATGCGAGCCATGCATCGCAAATGCGATGCCCGCCTAAATCCTCTGCGATCGCAAATGCGATCTCTTCTTCGCAAATGCGAAGTCGCAAATGCGACTATTGTTTCGCTAATGCGAAAGTTTAGGATTTCTGAAGGGTTCGCAAATGCGAACCCTGTTTTGCAATTCCCACATCTGCAGAGGTCGGGATTCGCAATTGCGAACCCCTGTTCGCATTCCCATATCAGAGACCTGCAATTTTACACTTAAACGATTTTGAACCCCATTTTTCATATTTTCTCAAACCCAAACACACTTAGGCGATTTTCCAAGAACAAGTCTTCTTCCAAATCAATTGTAAGTTAGTTTTTACTCATTTCTTTCAATCATTAACATCTTTTAACATGATTTCAACCTAAAATCAATGATTTTCATGGGGGAAATTGGGTGTTCTGTGTAGAACCTAGGTTTTTCAAAAATTGGGGATTTGGACCTCAATTTGAGGTCCGATTTCAAAATAAATTATATATTTGAATTCGTGGGGGAATGTGTAATCGGGTTTTGGTTCGAACCTCGGGTTTTGACCACTTGGGCTCGGGGGCGATCTTTGACTTTTTGGGTAAAACTTTGGAAAACTCATTTTCATGCATTGGGGTTGATTCATTTAGCACTTATTGATGTAATTAAGTAATTTGTGATTAGATACGAGCGAATTGGCGATGGAATCAAGGGGTAAAGCTATAATTGAGACTTGAGTTGTGTTCAAGGCATCGAGGTAAGTGTTTGGTCTAACCTTAGCTTGAGGGATTAGGAGTTGAGTCCTATTTGCTATGTGATAATTGTTGAGTACGACGTATATGCATGGTGACGAGTATCTATACGTTGGTGTCAAGTATGACCGTGAGTCTTATATTGTGATTTTCATGATTTCGTTGTATTCTTCATGCTTTGGTGATGATTTCTAGTTGTTGTGAAGAAGTTTGTGGAAGGAATTGAGACCTTTGAACATTTTGGAGCATTGGCTCGAGTTATATTATGAATTGTGAAAGTATATGAGATGATTGAACCCTTAGGAGCATTAACTCAAGTGGTAAAGTGAGTTATGAAGTACAAGTGAAAGATAGAGAAAGAGTTATTGAAATGTTCCCTTGCCGGGATTTAATTATTTAATTTTTGTTCCCTTACCGGGATTTAATTATTTACTTGTTGCTCCCTTGCCGGGATTCCTATATGTTCTTGTTTATTTCCCTTGCCCTTGTTTGTGATTGTTGTTTGGGTGAGAAAGAGTGTTAAAGCACGAAGGGTGATGCCGTGCATTGTTTGCCATTGTGAGGAAAGAGTGTAAAGCACGAAGGGTGATGTCGTGCCGCACGATGTACCATTCCGTGCCAATTCTGTTGATTATATGTGAGGAAAGAGAGTAAACGCACGAAGGGTGATGCCGTGCACATTTTATTATTCTAATTGCTTTGGTGAGGAAAGAGAGTAAAAACACGAAGGGTGATGCCGTGCACGTTTTTATTATATTATTGCTTGGTGAGGAAGAGAGTAAAAGCACGAAGGGTGATGCCATGCACGTTTTCATTATATTATTGCTTGGTGAGGACGAGAGTGTGACGACCCGACCCGTCGTCACGTGAGTTACCGCCCCGTTTCCCCCATGTTATGCTTCTTCATGTTTCATTATCAGTATTTGATGTGTTAGAGTGGGTTTGGAATGGTTTTGATAAGAAATGAGACACTTAGTCTCTTTTAAGAAGGCTTAAGTTGAAAAAGTCAACCGGATGTTGACTTTTGTGTTAGAGGGCTCGGATTTGAATTCCGATGATTTGGTCAGCTTCGGGGGATGATTTGTGACTTAGGAGTGTAATCAAAAGTGATTTTTGGAGGTCCGGAGTAGAATTAGGCTTGAATTGGCGAAGTTAGTATCTTGGCGAATTCCGGTTGGTAGGTGAGATTTTGATCCGGGGGTCGGAATGAGATTCCGAGAGTTGCTGTAGCTTCGTTAGGTGATGTTGGATGTGTGTCCAAAATTTCAGGTCATTCGGAGGTGTTTTGGTTGGGTTTCTGAACGAATGCGTGTTTCGGAAGTTTTAGAAGAACTTAGGCTTGAATTCGATGAGAAATGATGGTTTTAGTGTTGTTTGAGGTGTTTTAATGATTGGAGCAAGTTTGAATAAGGTATTGGATCATGTTTGTATTTTTGGTTGAGGTCCCGAGGGCCTCGGGGTGATTTCGGATGGCTAACGGGAAGTGTTGAACTTAGGAGATTGCAGAACCTGTGCTGCTTCTGGTAATTTCGCTCCTGCGGAAATGGGACCGCAGAAGCGGTACTGCATAAGCGATTCAAGAACCGCAGAAGCGACAGTAGTCGCAGGTGCGAAGATGCCAACCGCATCTGCGGAGTCGCAGATGCGACAAAAGGACCGCAGATGCGGAATTTTGGACAATAAGTGAGATTCCGCACAAGCGGAAAATGACCGCAGATGCGGTAGTCGTAGAAGCGACAAAGGACCGCAGAAGCGGAAACAACTGATCGGAAGTGGGTTTTAATCCCTTTGCGAAATTTTACAGAAAACATATTTTTAACTTCGGACTTGGGGTGTTCTTGAGCGATTTTGAAGAGGAAATTCAAGGACTTCGATCAGGTAAGCATTCTTGGAATTAGAACACAATTTTATCATGCAAATACATGGAATTACACTGAAAACTCAAGGAATTAAGGTCAAAAATGGTGGTTTAGGGCTTGTGAAACCTAAGAGAACAAAAATGGGAATTTGAGGGGTCATTTGGAATCCGATTTTGGTGTTCTTTATATGTATAGACTCGTGGCGAGATAAGGAATCCGGCGATGTAAAATTTATAATTTTTCGAGAAGTGGGCCAGGGGCTCGGGTTTTGCCAACTTCGTGATTTTCGATATTTTTCGAGTCTTTTCGATTGGGTTATATTCCCTTAGCATATTGTGACGTATTCGTTGTGGTTTTGGTCAGATTCGACGCACGAAGAGGTGAATTCGAAAGGCAAGGGCATAGCAAGCTAGGACCTTGGCCGGCTTGAGGTTAGTAATAAATGTAAATGCTGTGTTGAGGGTTCGAAACCCCGAATTTGCATAACGTAGTGCTATGTGAGGTGACTTGCACGCCGGATAACGGGCATGGGGTAGAGCACCGTCAGGGATTGCCACTCGGTCCGTCCCGCTTAATAAAATTGATACCTATTTGATTGTAGATTTGTAATATCCTTATAAAAATGGATTAATTGTCATAATTGGGCTTCGTGCCAACTACTCGAATCCTTCAGGGATTATTTTAATGGTTTCTTACCATATTTATAAATATTAAACTCAGTCCTGGTATTTAATATTGTGTTTGAAATCTCAGCCATTTTCTTAAATTAGAAATTAAGTTAATATTTTTAAATGAAGTTTGGGTTGAATATTTTTATACTATTGTGTGATTTTGGACTGAGTATGGGATCGGGCTGCGCGCCGCAGCAGTATTATAATGATATTGATATGAGGCCAAGGGCCTGTTTGATGCCACGAGATGGCTTATTATTGCGCTTGGGCCGTAAGGGGCCCCTCCCGGAGTCTGCACACCCCCAGTGAGCGCCGTCGACGTTAAATAAATGGAGCGGGCTGCACGGCCGCAGCGGGGTACTGGAGGTACCGGTTTATGTGTTGCATTGCATACTTGATTGCCATTTGTCTGTTGTGATATTTCTATAATTGTATTCATTAGTTTATTGAGTTGATATGATTTAGATTGAGCTGCTGCAATTATAGCTTACTTTGTGCCTGTCCAGGATTTCTTACTCTCAACCCTTATTTATGTTTATTACTTTCTGAGTTGGAAGTACTCACAATACTCCCTGCACCTTGTGTGCAGATCCAGGTACACCAAAGGGTGAGTGAGGGCTTGTTAGCTGAGCAGCAGTTATCTGGGAGTGTCGAGGTAGCTGCATGGCGTTTGCAGCCTTGATCTCTCCCTTCTATCTTTCATTATTTTATTCGTATTATTTTCCTAGTCGGACTTGTAATAGGTGAATAATCTGCTTCTAGAGGCTCATGTTCGTGACACCAGATCCTGTGGGCTATTTAGTATTTTACTTTGGGATTTTCGAATGTTAGAGATTATATCAGAATTTTCGCACTAAATTGGTATTATAGTAGTGAACATTTATTTATTTAATTAGATTATTTGGCTAAGGTTGTGTAAATGGTCGGGCTTGCCTAGCAATGTGTTGGGCGCCATCACGACCGGAGTTTGGGTCGTGACAAGGTGGTATCAGAGCTTAGGTTACTTGGTCTCGCGAGTCATGAGCCGGTTTAGTAGAGGCTCATGGATCGGTACAGAGACGTCTGTACTTATCCTCGAGAGGCTGCAGAACCTTTAGGAAAACTTCACATTCTTGAATTCTTATCGTGCGTTCTTGATTCAGCTTGAAAAGAAACTCTTGAAATTCATTCGACGTGTTCGTACGCGCGCGTGAGCGCTCAGTAACAGATGTGCCTAAATAGCTTGTGATGCCCTGATCGAGGGGTGAGACGTGATCTTTGTGAGTTGAT
>NW_017671951.1:180655-211525 GCF_001879085.1 Nicotiana attenuata | reverse complement strand
ATTTGATGTAGTATTTGCCAAAGGAGAAGTGGTTTCATGAATGGTTGATCTGAGAAATGGTGATGGCTAACTGCGCGTTTTAGTTAACAGTTGCAGTATATGTAAAGGTGTTGGAATGAGACTTTGGCTAATAAGAGATTTCTATTGGTACTTGGTTGTTGTGGGCAGTTGCTGTGAATGGGAGTTATCGTTGCGTGTGTTTGAGTTATTGGTATATCATATAATTGCACCCGAGGTTGCAGGCATGGTCTATTACAGCAGGTTTAGGCTTATTTTGAATATAGATGTGAGGTTCTTATCTTGTGTATGATTTCGGAAAGTGCAGGGTGGTTCTATGGTCTATGGACTAGATGGATTGTGAAAATTTCAGCTATGTTGTGTTATCAGGCCTATGCGAGATAGCGTGACGTGGGATCACCCCGGTTATATGCACGGTAAAGTTATTCAGCTGTTGGTTGGCTTCTAGAACAACTCTGGGTACGCTCGAGGACGAGCGTTTGTTTAAGTTGGGGAGGATGTGACGACCCGACCCGTCGTCACGTGAGTTACCGCCCCGTTTTCCCCATGTTATGCTTCTTCATGTTTCATTATCAGTATTTGATGTGTTAGAGTTGGTTTGGAGTGGTTTTGATAAGAAATGAGACACTTAATCTCTTTTAAGAAGGCTTAAGTTGGAAAAGTCAACCGAATGTTGACTTTTGTGTTAGAGGGCTCGGGTTTGAATTCCGATGATTTGGTTAGCTTCGGGGGATGATTTGTGACTTAGGAGTGTAATCAAAAGTGATTTTGGAGGTCCGGAGTAGAATTAGGCTTGAATTGGCGAAGTTAGTATTTTGGCGAATTCCGGTTGGTAGGTGAGATTTTGATCCGGGGGTCGGAATGAGATTCCGAGAGTTGCTGTAGCTTCGTTAGGTGATTTTGGATGTGTGTGCAAAATTTCAGGTCATTCGGAGGTGTTTTGGTTGGGTTTTTGATCGAATGCGTATTTCGGAAGTTTTAGAAGAACTTAGGCTTGAATTCGATGAGAAATGATGGTTTTAGTGTTGTTTGAGGTGTTTTAATGATTGGAGCAAGTTTGAATAAGGTATTGGATCATGTTTGTATTTTTGGTTGAGGTCCCGAGGGCCTCGGGGTGATTTCGGATGGCTAACGGGAAGTGTTGAACTTAAAGAGATTGCAGAATTTGCTGCTTCTGGTATTTTTGCTTCTGCGGAAATGGGACCGCAGAAGCGGTACTGCATAAGCGATTCAAGAACCGCAGAAGCGACAGTAGTCGCAGGTGCGAAGATGCCAACCGCATCTGCGGAGTCGCAGATGCGACAAAAGGACCGCAGATGCGGAATTTTGGACAATAAGTGAGATTCCGCACAAGCGGAAAATGACCGCAGATGCGGTAGTCGTAGAAGCGACAAAGGACCGCAGAAGCGGAAACAACTGATCGGAAGTGGGTTTTAATCCCTTTGCGAAATTTTACAGAAAACATATTTTTAACTTCGGACTTGGGGTGTTCTTGAGCGATTTTGAAGAGGAAATTCAAGGACTTCGATCAGGTAAGCATTCTTGGACTTAGAACACTATTTTATCATGCAAATACATGGAATTACACTGAAAACTCAAGGAATTAAGGTCAAAAATAGTGGTTTAGGGCTTGAAACCTAAGAGAACAAAAATGGGAATTTGAGGGGTCATTTGGAATCCGATTTTGGTGTTCTTTATATGTATAGACTCGTGGCGAGATAAGGAATCCGGCGATGTAAAATTTATAATTTTTCGAGAAGTGGGCCAGGGGCTCGGGTTTTGCCAACTTCGTGATTTTCGATATTTTTCGAGTCTTTTCGATTGGGTTATATTCCCTTAGCATATTGTGACGTATTCGTTGTGGTTTTGGTCAGATTCGACGCACGAAGAGGTGAATTCGAAAGGCAAGGGCATAGCAAGCTAGGACCTTGGCCGGCTTGAGGTTAGTAATAAATGTAAATGCTGTGTTGAGGGTTCGAAACCCCGAATTTGCATAACGTAGTGCTATGTGAGGTGACTTGCACGCCGGATAACGGGCATGGGGTAGAGCACCGTCAGGGATTGCCACTCGGTCCGTCCCGCTTAATAAAATTGATACCTATTTGATTGTAGATTTGTAATATCCTTATAAAAATGGATTAATTGTCATAATTGGGCTTCGTGCCAACTACTCGAATCCTTCAGGGATTATTTTAATGGTTTCTTACCATATTTATAAATATTAAACTCAGTCCTGGTATTTAATATTGTGTTTGAAATCTCTGCCATTTTCTTAAATTAGAAATTAAGTTAATATTTTTAAATGAAGTTTGGGTTGAATATTTTTATACTATTGTGTGATTTTGGACTGAGTATGGGATCGGGCTGCGCGCCGCAGCAGTATTATAATGATATTGATATGAGGCCAAGGGCCTGTTTGATGCCACGAGATGGCTTATTATTGCGCTTGGGCCGTAAGGGGCCCCTCCCGGAGTCTGCACACCCCCAGTGAGCGCCGTCGACGTTAAATAAATGGAGCGGGCTGCACGGCCGCAGCGGGGTACTGGAGGTACCGGTTTATGTGTTGCATTGCATACTTGATTGCCATTTGTCTGTTGTGATATTTCTATAATTGTATTCATTAGTTTATTGAGTTGATATGATTTAGATTGAGCTGCTGCAATTATAGCTTACTTTGTGCCTGTCCAGGATTTCTTACTCTCAACCCTTATTTATGTTTATTACGTTTCTGAGTTGGAAGTACTCACAATACTCCCTGCACCTTGTGTGCAGATCCAGGTACACCAAAGGGTGAGTGAGGGCTTGTTAGCTGAGCAGCAGTTATCTGGGAGTGTCGAGGTAGCTGCATGGCGTTTGCAGCCTTGATCTCTCCCTTCTATCTTTCATTATTTTATTCGTATTATTTTCCTAGTCGGACTTGTAATAGGTGAATAATCTGCTTCTAGAGGCTCATGTTCGTGACACCAGATCCTGTGGGCTATTTAGTATTTTACTTTGGGATTTTCGAATGTTAGAGATTATATCAGAATTTTCGCACTAAATTGGTATTATAGTAGTGAACATTTATTTATTTAATTAGATTATTTGGCTAAGGTTGTGTAAATGGTCGGACTTTCCTAGCAATGTGTTGGGCGACATCACGATCGGGGTTTGGGTCGTGACAGAGAGTAAAAGCACGAAGGGTGATGCCGTGCACATTTTATTATTCTAATTGCTTTGGTGAGGAAAGAGAGTAAAAGCACGAAGGGTGATGCCGTGCACGTTTTCATTATATTATTGCTTGGTGAGGACGAAAGTAAAAGCACGAAGGGTGATGCCGTGCACTTGTCTTTGATTTTCCTGATTCTTGCTGATAATTGAGTTATGTTGTCCTTTACTGTTATTTACTGATTTTCTTGTTGTTATCGGTTCAAGTACATTAATTGTCTTATTCCACTATTACTGTGATTCTTTATGCTGGCATTTTCCTTTATTGTGTTACTTGTTATTATTGGCTCGAGGTATCCTTGCGCAACATTATGCCTGGAATTTATGCTATAATTGCTAAATGTTTATGTGACTTAATTGCTACTTGACATTTAGCATGCTAAATATTAAATTGCCTATTTGCTCCATAAAGTCCATAATTAATTGCTACTTGTCATTACTTGTTTTCCTCGGTGAGTCATAATTATTGTGTACTTTGTTGTCTTATGAATTCGTATTAATTGTTGCGTTTGTTGGAGTCATTTTATTTGGAAGAACTGTTAATATATAAAATGGAAGCGGGTGGTACGCCTACCACAAAATATAATGAAATGGGAGCAGGTGGTACGCCTACCACAAGATATGAGAAATGGGATAGGGTTGCACGCCTGCAACGAGTTGTGAACCGAGAGTGAAATCTGCCTTTGTTTTCCTTATCCTTGTTACAAGTTGAATTTTGGTTTCCTGATAATTCTCTTGAGATTCTGTTTCGACTGTCATCTCCCCGCAACATGTTTCCCCCTCCCATCCTTACTTATTTATTCCTGCTTTACTTTCCGTTGTACATTATATAACTGCACAGGTTTATTTGGTAGTCTGGTCCTAGCCTCATCACTACTTCGCCGAGGTTAGGCTAGGCACTTACCAGCACATGGGGTCGGTTGTGCTGATGCTACACTCTGTGCTCTTTTGCACAGATCTAGGCCCCGGAGTAGCATTGGGTCATCAGCAGTAGATTGGGAGCTATCCTTCAGTCCGAGACTCCGAGGTAGCCTTGCTGGCATTCGCAGGCCCGACGTGTCTTCTATCAGTTTTATGTTCTATTGTCATTTGTACTCGAGACAGACTATGTTCTTTCCTTTTAAACACTTATTTGTAGTAATCCTAGACAGTCCGTGGATGTTGTGCCACCAGGTTCTGGTTAGAGGCATGTGTTGGTCTTCAGGATAATTTGGTTTTATATTTTGTTTAAGACTTCCGCTTAATTTCATATTCCGCTATCATTTAAATATTTAACGCTTGTTATTATGATTGATAAAAGGATTTAAAATGAAATAGGTAGGAGTTTATGATTTGTGGCTTGCCTAGCTTCTACGAGTAGGCGCCATCACGACCCCCGAGGGTGGAGAAATCCGGGTCGTGACATAATTCCACCTTGCCCGACTCTCCACAAGTTTGCCAATTTCTTCACAAACATATACACAATAATGTAATATATTTATAAAATATACAAACATATGTCAATTTTCTTTCACAAGAATTTTCACCTTATAATGGTTAGTCACCCTTGCCCATTCCCATTTTTGGCAAAACAGATCTACTAATTCTTTGGTTTTAGTTAGTAAGAGGGATCTACGATATAAGCGTAACATACGTACATAGAAACTAGTTATACTAAGTAGGCGTTTTGTTTTTTTTTTAAAACTAGTATTTTGAGTTAAATTGAAAAATAGTATTTGAAATCATATTTGGACATGCATTTCACTTGACAAAATATTACAATTTTGTGAATGGGGGGGGGGGGGGGGGGGTTAGAAAAATTCAGAAAACTTTGAAAAAGCGGTTTTTCGATTTTTTTTCAAAAACTTGCAAAATTTCATGAACAAATACATTTTTGATTTTTTTTTTGAAAAAAACAGAGAAACATCTTTTATGGACAAACGGTAGGAAGCTCTTACCGTCAAAGTTAATTTACAGTATTATTCTTTGAAACTTGAATTACTGATCACGCCCAATTATGCCTTATAAAAAGGACTAAGCTGTCATTGCAAATATAATCCGGTTTACAAGTCCGGAGTCGAATTCCACAGAGAACTAAGGCTTAGCTACAGTTGTTGACTATCACTAAGAAGATAAGCTCAAACAATTCCTAAGTTATAAATATTAAGATTCTTGTATCTAATTAACTAACAAATTAAATTAGTAGATTAAAAACTAAATATATTACGGGTTGGAGAAAAGATTAAGGAGGTCTAGAGTAATGATTTCCCCAATTGTCGGAATCCTTCCCGCTACGTCTTCTATAATTTCGACTAAGTATTCTCTACCGATCATGAGAATTCTGAGTGTCGTAATTCTCTCCCGAGTAACTACCATTATTTACTAGACATATTCTCCCGAATTACGCTAGCTGGCATTAAGTACGGCTCACTTGGATCGCACCAAGGTTTCGTTATCCCTAATCACACCTTTAAACCCTCCGTATTGATCCCTCATATACGTTAGGAGTGATATTGTTCAACAACTACCTAAATATGCACTCTCTCCCGAGTAGTACACACTAAATAGGCACAGTCGATAGAGAGCTCTTCAACCAACCACAATATAAACGTAGTTGAACAAATAGAGAAAATACTACGGCAAACCTATATTAATTTGAGATATAGAGAGCATGTGTCATAATTACAAGTGGGGCATGCCAACCTCCCCTTGGTGCTCCATCCTGAAAGCATAGATAATGCAGGAAAATCACTAACCACAACAAGGCTGCACACATTTGAAATCTTTGCTTTGTCTCAGCATCATATGTTTCTATCCCAGTTTCCCATAGTTCCTTCAATTTTGCAATAAGTGGTTGTAAGTACACATCTATATCATTTCCTGGAGATGAAGGACATGGAATGATCATTGACAACATGATATATTGTGGCTTCATGCAAATCCATGGTGATAAATTGTAGTTCATTAACATGACAGGCCATGTGCTATGAGAAATGCTCATGGTTCGAAATGGGTTGAAACCATCACTTGAATGACCCAACCTAACATTACGTGGATCTTTGGAGAAGTCAGGATGTAGAGAATAAAAATCCTTCCAAGCTTCTCCATCAACAGGATGCCTCATATTCCCATCATTAGGTCGTTCATTAGCATGCCATCTCATTGCAATAGCTGTTTCAGGACACATGAATATCCTCTGAAGCCTAGGCTTCAAGGGAAAGTACCTTAAAACCTTTGCAGGGACTTTAGAACTTGTATTAGTCAAGGCACGACTAGAACTTTTCCATCTAGAAGATCCACAAACAAAGCAATTATCGGCCTTTGCATTGTCATTCCAAAATAGCATACAATCATTAGGGCATGCATGTATTTTTTCATAATGAAGACCCAAATCTTTTATCATATTTTTAGCCTTGTTGAAAGACTCTTGCAGATTAGCAAAGGGAAATGCCTCTTTTAACAACTCTAACAAGTCTGAAAAGGCTACATTACTCAACCCATGCAAAGACTTAAACAAGTACAACCGGATGGTGAAACTTAGTTTATTGAAGTTTTCACACCCTGGATATAATTCTTGTTTCCCTTCCTCTAATAATTTAAAAAAACTCTTAGCATCTTCAGATAGAGCCTCTCTCATCCCTTCTTCTTGTACCGGCTCACCTTCTACATTTCTGAATGTATCATGAAGTAATCCATCAATATCATGACGCATGTTAGAACCTTCATCATTATTGCTTTGACGAGATGTAATTCTAGATGAAAATCCTTCACCATGGAAAACTCATTCGGTGTAACCATCAACAAAGCCATTAACGACCAAGTGATCCTCCACCACATTTCTATAATGCCAATAGCGATTAACGCATTTTTTGCAAGGGCATAATATTTCATTTCCTTGGGAAGCTCGTTCAAATGCCTTATCAAGGAAATCATTCACTCCACGGATATACTCATTTGTCCATCTTATGAGATGCATCCAACTTTTATCTACATTATCCATGAAAATCCTATACGACAAAAGTAAATCAACAGAATTTACTCAATAAACCAAGGTACGTACTAATTTGACTTTGACCAAAGCTTAAAGGGGATGAACTCAAGGAGTTACAAATAGTAAAGCAATTCTTGCATTGAGAAAGATCTATAAAATCATTAGAGAAGAGATTCGTTCTTAGTATCAACGAAAGTTCAAAATAAACCACAAAAGGTGTTCACATGGCACATTTTTGATAAGTACAACAACAAAAGCCTTTTCTTCTCAACATTTTCTTGCTTGATGATTAAGGTGGAACACAACTATAGGGAGAGTAACACAATATCACACATGAATGTGGAGTTTTTGGAAGTTCATCCCCTTTTGTAATAGGTTTATACACCCAAGACTATCCAAGGCTTCTAATATAGTAGGACAGTCCCTACGTTTTTGTAGAGACTCTTATTTTATTTATATATATATGATTATCCTTTTTAGCAATAAAAAAATGAGAAGATTAGAAGGATCTGTAGACAGATTCTTTGTCTTCTGCTTTACTCCAGTGAAGGTGTTTTTGCCCGAAATTGCAGATGGTGTCATTATAAATCTTAAGATACGAAACTGTTCTTAATAGAGTCGCTGGCATTGGGGCTGAACACTTTTGTCTGGAATGAGGTGGTTGCTGGAACATATAGTGAGGATGTTAACGGACAAGTTTGTTCTTTTAGAAGGCATCTGTTGTTGTAATCTATCGTATAAATTATAAACCCTCTTAATAAAACAAACTCGGATCCTTAAACCTCCAATAATTCAAACCATCCTACAGCATAAGTAGAAGTTGGAGAGCACTCAACCAACAATTAAGAAAACCCCAAAACAGAATCCTAATTCGAGGAGTAGCCTTGAGAATGGGGAAGGAACAAAATACAGAGAAAATTAAAATTATAAAAAATCTTAAATAAGAAGTATACAAGTACACTTCCAGCAAATTCAATTATCCAAACTTTATATTAAAAATTACTTACCAATAACAATTTTTTCCTTAGCTACCAGCAACAATTTCTCCTCGGCTACCAATAATGATTTCTTCTTACACTACTAGTAAACGAAGAATTCTGCAGCTCGACAAATTTGCTGTTGAGAAATTGGAAAAAACCATGAGAGAGATTGTAGCAGTATACAGCCGTATTTACCCAAATATTGAACCCCCAAGTACAACCAAATCTTCAACTATAGAGAGCTACTAATCACTATGAAAATTAAACCCCATTAGAAGGTAAAATTAAGAATTTGTAAAAAAAACTCATGAAATATGAAACACATGAAAGTCACGAAAGTGGTTGTTCAAGGAGGACCTATTTTTATTGTTATTCCCAGTTGCAAATTTTGCCTTTCATCTTTTCCCAATTTTTGGCTTCAAACAGTTGAGTAGTCGAGCTTTCGTTTTGGGTTCAGCTAATCCTTCAAGCAATCAATAAGGGAATCAAAGCAGCAGAGGGACGAGGTTCGCAATACTTGATAATTTGGGCTAATAGGTCCGGTATTTCGTTTACATCATTTTTGCAAATGCTCAGTTGCAAGCACTATAAAATCATCCAATGTTTATACGAGGGAAATTTTCAGATCTCAAACCCAATTTTCAGATTGGGGTACTTTTTCTTAGAGTATGACAAAGAAACAAGCTTTGGGGATATCGATCGATGGAGTCAGAGAGGTTTGGTGGGTATTGATGTTTGGGGAGGAGAGTTAATACGATATAAAATATAAATTATAATTTTATATTTATATTTAATTAAAATAGAAAGAAATAGGGATTGTTATTGGCGGGTTTAGCAAAATTTAGGAGGGAATACCGATGAGGAAAAAAGAACCGTTCCAATAACAATTTTTCCCAAATAACCATTCCCATAAATAGGTCATTTGGGCCGGCTTACAAAGTCGTTCCGGAAAAAAAATTTAGCCACCGTTTAATTACAATTGGAACGGTTTGATCTCTAAGGTGTGCTGCTATCATCCAACGTCTATTGGAACGGTTCTAGCCGTTGCTATAGTATATCTATAGCAACGGTTATATAACTGTTACAAAAAAACTGTTGCAATAGGCCCATTTCCTAGTAGTGAATACACACTAAATAGGCAGCTCTTCAACCAACCACAATATAAACGTAGTTGAACAAATAGAGAAAATACTACGGCAAATCTATATTAACTTAACAGGAAAATCATCCTCCAATAGGTTCCATCAAAACCCTAGATAACAAATTAGCTATTCATAATAGTATGCAAAACTACAATACTAGAATTCATAACCAATGGAAATAGGAAGAAGGAAGTGAAAAACTCGTAGAAGAATTCTCCGCCTTGCTTCTAGTGTGTTCGTGCCTCCATAAGTCGAATTCCCGCTCTCCTTAGCCTCCTTAGGTCTAAATTATGTCCAAACATGATCTCCTGTGACTTTCTCCTTAAAAGTGGCATTTTCAGGTCTATATATATGTGTAGGAAAAGACCTAAACGTGTAGGTCAAGTCCGAGGCAAACCAAGAGACGAAATAAATATTCAAAACTCGAAATGGATCTCGCCCCAGGCCTGGCGTCGCCAGCCTAACGCCTGGTGGACCTGGCCTTAGCCTAGCCTCGCCAGCCTAAAGCCAGCTTCAAGCCTGGCCTTTGCCTAGCCTCGCCAGCCTAAAGAGAGCTTCAAGCCTGGCGTCACCAGGGTCTCTCATTCACTATTCTCGAGCACACTTTCAACGTTTAAGTATCCCTTTTGCTCTACTTTCATCTTCAATTCACCTACACACAAAATAGACTCCATTACGCGCAAATAAAGCGTAATTTATCATTAAAACATATAAAATGCAAGGCAAATAATGTACGAAACTATGGAATTATAGCCACACATCAATACCCCACACTTAAACATTGCTCGTCCTCGAACAATCAAACTACACTTATAGGCACAACCTTGAGCACTTTGTTTTTACAGAATTGAGGCACACCACACCATTGACTATGGTTTATAGCAACAATTAAACTCTATCGTATTCAATCACATACACTTTCCTTTTCTTATGCCATAGTTCACGAATATTCACAACAAAGACAACATGCTCCTAACAATCCTAGCCTCAAAAACCAACTCAATGTTACAATGCACTCATGGCTTAAACACCCAACATCATAGAGAAAAGTCTAATAACGTTACCTATCCCTCGAGGAACCATGTGCCCTCACCACAAGAATAAGAGAGTAAGTTGAATCCATGTATTCAAATCAAAAGCTCAAATGTATTTTAAGGACTCATATATATCAAAGAATATCGCCCACTTTCACAAAAGAAGTCACATGCATGTAATTGGTACCATAGGCTTGCCCATAATGTAAATCTCTACTAATGTAAGCTCACTCGATCTAAAATCAATTAGGACTTTTTCAAGATTGTAATGTGGGCTAAGGTACGGGAAGGATATATTTAGAAATAGTGGCTAACCTTCATAAGCACTTTAACACATCATATAATAATCTTTAAGCACAAATTCTTCAATCCACTTCGATTTCACAAACAAGATCACACCCCAAAAATATTTCCTTCTTCTTTAAGCACTACTTTAATTCATACCCACTAGCAAGAACAAGACAACAATTTATTAATCACTATTTTTCCTTCTTCTTTTTTTCCAGATTTTTCTCTCTTTTTTTTTTCAACATTTTTTTTTTCAATTTCCGGTAGTGGTGTATTATTTTACAAAACAAGTGCACCTTTCTTACTTTCATTGGTTCCACTCAAAAGCCACCCCACACTTAGTCCCTTCTTACTTCTTTTAGCGCTCATTTCACAATTAAAGTGCTTTAAGAGCTAAACGGATCAGAACAATGTCAATTAAAAACAAAAGGGTGTAGGCGTGTAATGTGGGTGCCAAATAAAAGTCTATAGGCTCAAAAGGGTTAAATAGGGATAGATTTTATTTATTGTAAACAATAAGCTCAAAAAGATCAAATAAAGTCTAAAATCATTTCTCAAACCGAGCATCACCTAAAATTTCGCTTCAACTCACATAGCGGGCAAGTTCTAGACACAAGTACAATACTTAGACTACACAAAAACCTCACCACACATGGCACATGACTCACTAAGGGACGGTCTAATTCCGACTCTCAACTAATGCAAGTATTCACAGAGCCACAAGATATTAAGCATGAAGAACAAAGTGAACATAAGTCAAGAAAATGAGACGTAGGCGTCACAAAACATGCTATCCAAATAACCAAGGCATCATAAGCAATTTTAGCTCATAGGGAATATACTACATATGTCAAAGCCTAAATATGCTACTATCAAACAAGTCAAGGGCGCCTAGGAATCTCATCTTTATTTCTCCATTTATTTCCTAATTCTAATCTACTCTAAAAATAATATAAAAAAATATTAAAAGGAAAAACTACTACCTAGTTCAAGCAAAACCCTTGGAAAAGAACTGCGGCACAAAAAAAAACCAAGGGGGAATTACTACACTACCTACAAAGAAAATCTTTTTGTCCTTTTTTTCTTTAGACTTAAATCCCTAAAAAAATTATCTAGGATATCCATCGTCGGGAGAAGTCCAATCTTTTTTTTTTAGTTTTGTTAAAAAATAAAAAAATTATTCAATTAAACTAACACAACTAAAATAACATAGAAAGTCACCCAGACAATCTCCTCACCCAACACTTGAAATTGTGCATTGTCCCCAATGCACACCATACTAATAAGAGAGCAAAAGAAACTCCCTGGTAGGCCAAAGGTCGAAACAATAGCAGCTCATGGGGTACTCAGACTTCTCTCAGGGTTGGTCCTTCGTGTGGGTACCTCACACTTAGTTCCAACCATCTGGTTTGCTATTGCATCCTTCCAATAGCTTTACTTTCCATACTCCTCGAAAATTAAAAATCGACTCTATAAAAATAATACAATTTAAAGAAATAATAAAAAATTAAAAATAAAAGAAAGCAGTAAAGCTTGGTTGCCTCCCAACAAGCGCTTGATATAACGTCGCGACACGACGCGAATCACTTTTTGCCTCCACCTCGAGCTTATGAATTGAACCCCCAATTTGGCATCAAGTTTTCGGCTATGCTCCAGGGGTGGAGAAACAAATCTAACTGGCCCAAGCAACCATTGTAGCATTCTGCACTTCTTGGCCTTTACATGAGGTGTGTAATCCTGATTTTCTGGCAAGAAAAATTCCACAATGTAGGCTGTCACGACCCCAGTTCGCCCACCGTGAACATGTCGTGATGGCACCTAGTCCCTATAACTATGTAAGCCTAACAATGCGGAAATAACAGCTTAACTTGCGGAATAATTAATTAAAACTGAACATATAAAAAAAATAACAACTGTATATAAGGCCGCTCGGCCTATACAACTCTAAAGATATGCGGAAGTCTACAACTCAATCCCAAAACCCGGAAACTCACGGGAAACACAGGCTAATAGAAGTACTGTAAATGCTCAAATCTCCAGAATGTCTACATTAAAAGTATGATAGAATCTAAACACTACGGATAGAATAAGGAAGGAGACTCTTTGGTCTGCGGACGCTGCAGATATACCTCGAAGTCTCCGTAGCTCTCCCCGCCTCAAGGATAGTGCGCCTGAGTGGAGGTACCTGGATCTGCACATGAAAAACATGCGCAGGAAGGGCATGAGTACACCACAGCGGTACTCAGTAAGTGCCAAGCCTAACCTCGGTCGGGTAGTGACGAGGAAGGTCAGGGCCCTACTGAGGTTAAACAATATAATATACATTCAACAGTAAGAAAAATAAGCAGTAATAGTGAGTACAGCAGTGAAATAAGACAAGCTAAACAAGGCAATATCAAATACACGAAGAACGAAGCAACCACAGAATAAGTACAACTCAATACCAACGGTAACAATGAGGATCTCCCAGGATACTGTCCTATAGTCCTTTTCTCAACTGTCCAGTGGATCTCCCGGGATACCGTCCTGTAGTCCGTCTATCAATGTGCAGGGGGATCTATCGGGAATCTAACCCGCAGTCCCAAAGTAAAAGTGCAGGGGGATCTACCGGGAATCGAACCCGTAGTCCCAAAGTAAACAAACAAGGGGGGGGGGGGGGGAGGGGGGAGCTACGGGAATCCCACATCCGTAGTCCCAATGTAAATGCACAATCATAACCAGAAGATACACAGAAATGAAGTACAAAAGACAAGCAACAGGTAGTACTGGCCTAGCATGCTTCACGTAGTACAGTCAAGGCAACTTAAGCAATTAGGCAAGTTAAATCAACTAAACATGCTTTCCTAATCTAGCACAGGTTATAATTGCAAGTAGAATAAAGAAAATATGAAAGAAACTCAATCGCAATATCTTAAGTAAAACCGGATTTTCAACAATTGGCTCAAGTACGCGCTCGTCACCTCGCGTGCAAGGCACTCAAAATACCAAATAACAATATCCTAAGGGGAAAGGTCCCCCACACAAGGTTAGACAAGCCACTTACCTCGAACCGGCTCAAAATCAACTAGAAATCACGCCTTTGCCACGAGTATCTGACTTCAAATGGCCCAAATCTATTCAATTCAATTACATATTGTGAATAACATCGCAACCAACTGGTTTTACTATTAAATTCAAAGCTACGACGTGAAATTAGGTAAAATGACCAAAATGCCCTTCAGGCCAACGCCTTAGAATCGAATAATTTTCACATTTTTAGAACCCTCGTACTCTCACGAGTCTAACCGTATAAAATTCTCCCAAATCGGAGGTCAAACACCCACTCAAAAACCCAATAGTTTAGCCTATGAAGTTTCACCCAACTTTCCAATTTTTGATCCCAGATTCGAATTTTAATGATGGGTTTAACTACAAAATGATGAAATATAACTAGAAGGGATTAAAGAAACGTTACCCAATAGTCTTCTCTTCAAAACCCTCTAAAAATCGCCCTTCCCCGAGCTCAATTTGATATTTCTAACTTATGAAAACTAACCCTCGAAATTTCTATATCTGCTCAGGGATTTCCGCTTCTGCGGACAAGGGACCGCTTCTGCGGAACAAGAGCCGCTTCTGCGGTTTTCATTAAAAAGGCAGGGACCGCATCTGCGATAAAAGGGTCGCAGGTGCGGCACCGCATCTGCGGGGGAACATCCGCTTCTGCGGAAACTAAGGAGATACAGGAGCCCGCATCTGCGATGCCTGAGCCGCTTCTGCGGCTCCGCTTCTGCGAGAATAGTACCGCTTCTGCGGTTTCTGAGGGAAAGGGGCAAAGCCGCTTCTGCGGCGCCGCATCTGCAGTTCCCTAGCCGCAGATGCGAAAATACCAGAAGAGGAACGCTTCAGCTGCTGCAACACTTCAAAATTCTTCCGTTAACCACCCGAAATCACCCCTCCCCCCCCCCCCTCGAGACCTCAACCAAAAGCACCAATAACACGCAATACCTTATTCAAACTTGTACCAATCCTTAAAACACCTAAAACAATGCCAAAAACTCGAATTAAACAAGGATTTGAGCCTAAGAACTTCAATTTTTATCAAAATACGCTTTCGATCAAAAACCTAACCAAAACACGTCCAAATGACCTGAAATTTTGCACACACATCCCAAATGACATGACGGAGCTACTGCAACTTCCGGGATTCCAATCTGACCCTCAGATCAAAAACTCACTATCGGACCGGAAACTTCAAAAATTCAAACTTCGGCATTTCAAGCCGAAATGAGCTACGGACTTCCAAAATGCATTCCGAACACGCTCCCAACCCCGAAATCACCTAACGGAGCTAACGGAACCATCGGAATTCCATTCCGAGGTTGTCTTCACACTGTTTCAACTACGGACCACTTTTCCACACTTAAGCTCTCATTTAGGGACTAAGTGTCCCAAAACTCTCCGAAACTCAACACCGAACATCCCGGAAAACCAAAATAGCAGAAATGAACTTAGGGAAAACAGTTAATAGGGGATCGGGGCGCTAATTCTTAAGACGACCGGCCGGGTCGTCACATAGGCACCTTGTTCCTCATCCCTTGATTCCTCAATTGGCTTGGACAACTCTATTCTCATATCATCATCCAAACACAATGTAGAAAAATGCTTGGAGTGTGGACCAATGCGCTCAACTACATGAACATTGGGATTGTCAACATCCTCAATACCAATGACACTAGAGTCAACTAAATATGTATCCTCAATATCCTTGGTTGACTCTAGTATCTCTTCTACAACATCGACATCCTCAAAATCTAATTCACGCTCTTCTTGGATACTATTCACAATATTGGCTTGTTGAGCATTAAAATCTTCAACCAGTTGACTCACTTGAACTTTCAAGTTGTGAATAGTTTCCTCTTACCTTTCTATCTGCAGCTGTATTTTACTATTTTGTTCCACAAGGCACTTTAACATATCCTTATCTCTTTCAGGCCATCATCCCTGGGTTCTTTGTTCCTATTAACTTCACAAGAGAAAGAAGAACCATCAAAGTAAGGGGTTGGGGGAAGATAAGAAATATAAGCACAATCATGAAAGAGACCATCTTGACCACCACACATATCACACACATTCCACCCATAAGCTTGAGTTGGTGCACATAACTCCCTCTCGAAAATATTTTGATAGTTTTACCATGGGTGGTTTCCTCCACAATAAGCATTAGGAAGATCAATAGTAGAATTACCAAAATCAAAACTCTAATAAATCCAAGATGCCATGTTTCTCAAATTAACAAGTAAAACAAAAATTAAAAAAAAATCAAATAAAAAAAGTTCAAACTTGCAACCTAGCAATATGTACACCTACAGCTACACCGTTAGTTCCCCGGCAACGACACCAAAATTTGATCACGCCCAACTCTGCCTTATAATAAGGACTAAGCTGTCGTTGCAAATATAATCCGGTTTACAAGTCCGGAGTCGAATCCCACAGAGAACTAAGGGTTAGCTACAGTTGTTGACTATCACTAAGAAGATAAGCTCGAACAATTCGTAAGTTATTAATATTAAGATTCTTGTTTCTCATTAACTAATAAATTAAATTAGTAGATTAACAACTAAAGATATTACGGGTTAGAGAAAAGATTAAGGAGGTCTAGAGTTATGATTTTCCCAATTGTCGGAATCCTTCCCGCTACATCTTCTATAATTTCGCCTAAGTATTCTCTACCGATCATGAGCGCTCTGAGTGTCGTAATTCTCTCCCGAGTAACTACCATAATTTACTAGATATATTCTCCCGAATTACGCTAGCTGGCATTAAGTACGGCTCACTCGGATCGCACCAAGGTTTCTCTATCCCTAATCCCACCTTAAACCCTCCGCATTGATCCCATATATACGTTAGGAGTGATATTGTTCAACAACTACCTAAATACGCACTCTCTCCCGAGTAATACAAACTAAATAGGCACAGTCGATAGAGAGCTCTTCAACCGACCACAATATAAACGTAGTTGAACAAATAAAGAAAATACTACGGCAAACCTATATTAACGTAACAGGAAAATCATCCTCCAATAGGTTCCATCAAAACCCTAGATAACAAATTAGATATTCATAATAGTATGTAGAACTACAATATTAGAATTCATAACCAATAATGGAAATAGGAAGAAGGAAGTGAAAAACTCGTAGAAGAATTCTCCGCCTTGCTCCTAGTGTGTTCTTGCCTCCTTAGGTCGAATCCCCGGTCTCCTTAGCCTCCTTAGGTCTAAATTATGTCCAAACTCGATCTCCCGCGACTGTCTCCTTAAAGGTTGCGTTTTAGGTCTATTTATATGTGTAGGAAAAGACCTAAACGTGTAGGTCAAGTCTTAGTCAAACCAGGAGACGAAATAAATCTTCAAAACACGGAATGGATCTCGCCCCAGGCCTGGCGTCGCCAGCCTAGCGCCTGGTGAACCTGACCTTATCTTGGTCTCGCCAGCCTAAAGCCAGCTTCAAGCCTGGCCTTTGCCTGGCCTCGCCAGCCTAAAGCCAGCTGCAAGCCTGGCCTTTGTCTGGTCTCGCCAGCCTGAAGCCAGCTTCAAGCCTGGCGTCGCCAGGGTCTCTCACTGTTCTCGAGCATGCTTTCAACGTTTAAGTATCCCTTTTGCTCTACTTTCATCTTCAATTCACCTACACACAAAATAGACTCCATTACGCGCAAATAATATCATTAAAGCATATAAAATGCAAGACAAATAATGTACGAAACTATGAAATTATAGCCACACATCAATTACCAGTATGTCCCTAAAAATAAAAAAAACCTTCAATTGAGTAATTTTTTAATTACATTAGCAATGAACTGGGTGAATTAGAAGTGAAAGAATAGTACTTTAAATGCTTCAGACACTCAATTCAATGAATCCAATTATGATTGAGGAAGTTCATATTCTCCTTCAAGTACTTCTTAAAAATAATTTTTTTTTTTGAAAAGATACGAATATTTCAATAGAAATCAGATTTATACACATATTAGAACTGGTATCTCAATAGTCAATTTTTACAACTATTTAAGAAGCTAATGTGGGCAAGGCAATGGCAACCAATCAAGTAAGTTTTGATCAAACAAGGATTTGCAAAATTGATTTAAATCTGAATAGTCGCCTTTTCCTGCTGCATTATATATGGATACTCTAAACTCTTTGAGGTACTTTTTCTTTTTGTACTTCATTACGTATATCTTTTTCATTTTTATCTAGTTTTCTTCATTTTATGTGGAAGAAAATTGTGTTACTGCCACCTTCTTTGATCCCAAGCTTTGCTCTTTGTTTCTAAAATAAGTTATCGTCTTCCATAGATCTATAATTAGTTACTATTGCCTACAATCAACTCTTTTAGTAGAAATGATAGGTTAATTAGCGAGAACACTCATGTCCTATTAACACTTTGATTTTTCCCTTTGTTGGCCTCCCACTAAATCATGGATTAAATTCAATAACTTAACTCTACAACTTGAAATTATGGTTAGTTAGCAATGGAGTTAGAGAGTATGTCTGTCCTTCTCCCACTGGGTAATAAAAAAGTACTTGGCCAATATAATTTTTATTGTAATGTTTTGTGTATTGACAGTTACTAAAACATAGAAAAATGAATATTGGATGTTTCATTAACAACCCATGGAATTAATGTACGCCATTTGATTATCGATTTATACTCTATATTTGGCCTTAAAAGTATCACTACTCATACATTATTTGATCGTAGGTTAGAACATTCTTTTGCAATTAATTTTATTTTCGAAAGATTCAGTGTCCAAAAATTGATCATTTAAACAACGTAACTGCGCAGTAGGCAAAAAAGAGGACAATAATGCTCCAAGGTGCAAAAGAAGAAGCAAAAAGAAAAAAAGATAAAGTATAGGAAATTGAGTGCAAGTGGAGAAGAATATATACGATAGAGAGATGTAGTTGTTCTCTTGGATACCCTTACGCTTGCTTTCTATCTAACATAGATTATCTCATGGAATAATAAACATGAGAAATTTGAACATAAACTGTGTCTTGGAAAAGTTGGACTTGGTCGTATTTCCTTTCACTAGTTATCATTAATTCAGAGATACACATGCAACATGCATGTATCCAGAGACTAGCTAGTAGAAAGATGAGTACACAATCTAAATTTTTCATAGTAGATTATATGAAGGATATAAGATATACAGATACTAACACTAAGTGTAATTAATAACATGCATGTACTAACACAATAGTTAGTATATGCTTATTAGATTATTAGTAATATTTAATATACTTATCATAATGAGCACCAATTGTAATAACTTTAGAAGTGATCTAATTATATAAATTTATATTACTACTGCATGCATAAATTTCAGCTTGATGTTGTCTCAAAATTTTTCACCTCACCAAATATAATGCTACAAATTTTCCTAAGTGGCATACATTAGATAATGACATCTTCTTATCCTCAAATTTTCATTAAAAAAATATATGAGCTTGAAATCACGTTCTCTGTCATTTCTCTTCCAGTTGTCATGAAAGAATCATACTTCAGTAAAAAGGGAATTCCAGGACATGATAATTCCCCCATCAAAGGGATAGTTAATTAGACCATTACCGAAAGATTTTATTTTAATTCTTAAATAAGAAGAAGAAATAGAATAGAAAAAGCTTGTGACACAACAAGGGCAGGAACCTTACTCTTGAGAAGTATATATGAGTTATAATTTCGTTTAATAGATTAGACTCACTGCTGGCTTCAATTAAAGCCGGTTACCACAAACACCATAAAGTTTAGTCCCATCAAATACCAAAAATTGCAAATTCCAAATTATTTCGTATTTTCTCATTTCAACATGTAATTTTTCAGAAAAAGAAGCAGAGCTACAACTTAAATTTAATTTTTAGTTATTACAAATTTATCCTAAAAAGGCTACAATAATTGAAAATGCCAAAACTCAATATATTCAAAAAGTTCTTATTTGTCACGACATTGTTATGCTAAAAAGTCAAAGAAAAGAAGCGTTAAGATAATACCTTTAATCCTGATCTCATCTACTAAATGTCGTGTTGCTCTTCCAGCTTTCCGCCAGCAAATTTCATTTATGTTGAGTTGCTATTTTCAATTTTCCAATGGCAAATTCGGCATATTTCATTTATGAAACTTCTCACATAGCTCCTATTTAAGTGTGCATCAAATTATTTCAAGTATATACATGCATTCAAGTGTTTGTTCTGAGTACGAGAGAGGTATGTACTAAAACTCTCATTCAAGAATTTCATATTTGGGTAGTGAACAGTTAGAATTATGTTTTTATCAATAACATCATTTATATGTTTTTTTCCTACACATAAATCAAAACTATATCATATTATTGATCCCTTTTATATGTGATATACATGTAAGAAAATTTTAATTAGAACCTTGTGTTGTACTTTATATTCTATAAGTTAGAAATCTCCTAATCAGATTAAAAATAACCCATTTGTCATTTGTTAAGAAAAATTGAATTTCTAGGAAATATTCATTATTTAAGCTTCATAACAGAACTACTAAATTTTGCAAGGCTGTTTTCACTCTCTAGTAACACATTCATAAAAGGGTATAAACAATATGGTTGATATTCTTACCTAATATGGTGGTTTTTTGGGTTTCACACCCAATGTCCGATGCATACATTGGAGTCCGGCTAAATTTAGATTCACACGGAAAGTCCTACATTAAAGGGTTTGCCCTTCCTAATAGGCGACTTCATTCTCTGGACTCGAACCCGAAACCTCTAATTAAGAATGAAAGAAGACTTACTACTTAGGATCAATTTAAACGGTTGTATAGACACCGTTTCCATTTCTCACTCCTGGCAATGAAAAATTGATTTAAACAGTGTCAAAAATATTTACTCCTGATGAATTTAAACGGTTGTATAGACGGCTATTTAGGTTGATTTTTCTACTTTTTTTGGCAGGAAAATGTCTTCGAGCGCGAGTGCTTCTTCTTCAAAGAGTAAGAAAAGAGTTGGACCTGATAATGACTTCAAAGTTGGGAAACAACTCAAAGTACTCATAGTTGATGATGATGATATGTCTCAAACAACGTACATATTATTTCTTCAGAAGTGTGGAGTGGAAACTTTGGGAGTGAGAAATGGAAACGTAGCAGTTACTATTCATGATATTACACAAATGCGTTTCGATTTAATCTTAATGAATTCTGTACTGCCGCTTATGGATGGTATCCAGGTAAGCTTTCTGAAATTGTAAAATTACTTTCGTAATATGCGAGCCTGCGATGGTTGGCTGAGTTGGTTGACTAAGTGGTTTCCCATATGGGAGACCTGAGATCGATTCCCCTCACCAGCACCCTCCTCAGTCAAATACTTTCCAAAAAAAAAAAAAAAAACGATGCAAATTATAAGGTTTTACCCTTTTATATATGTGCGGAACATGTTTCCATTTTAAAACAATTTAACCGATTTTTTCCATTTATATATAGGCAACAAAAAAGCTTCGAGAAATGGGAATTACAACTATGATTGTTGGAATGACTAATGTGAATGACAAGGAAGAAGTTCGCAAGGAATTTATGGAAGCTGGTCTTGATGATTGCTACGAGAAGCCATTAACCCCTGAAATATTACGCAGCCTTCTTGAGAAACTTTCCAACAAAGCTTAAGATCAAGTCAAAGATCTCTCCTCAGACTAAAATTATGTGTTATTCTTTAGTTAATTATCGTATTATGAGTTATAAGTAGTGATGAAGTGCTTTCGAAACGGTATGTATCAAAGATTTATGATGCTATATCCTTATTGCTATGAACTATAATATTTTACTTTTAAAATGTTGACTAGTAGTTTTAAAATTTCAATAAGGTACGACACCACTTAATTTTTTTTTGGTTTTCTATCGTTGTTTGGTACTACTTTTGGATCCGACTAATCTGGATTCTTGGGGAACAGTCTCACTTTAGAATAAACCGCGCCCTACCAAAGATTACTCCATTTTCAACAAAGGCGGAACTAGGATTTGAAATTTAATTATGAGTTCTGAACTGGCCACCAAACCAATAGCTCGTCTTAGTTACTGGGTTCGCAATTAGATATTTATACTTGTTTGATGGATTTCCTTATACAAATACAGGATCTAAGCAAAAGCTATTGGGTTTAGCCGAACCCATGCCCAACACTCTACTTCCGCCTCTGAATTTTTCTAAGACTCGAATTTGAAATCTTTTACTGAGAAGAGAGAACTCTTTGTCATAAGTTTGGTCTAAATAACCAAAATAAACAATGAGGCGAGATATGAAATCCATAATAAAATTGAATAATAGGATATCACAAGTTTCCAGTAAAAAATTCGACTTGACCCAAATACAGAACTCTTTATTTCTCTATTCTTCAACTATAACAGTTGAATACACAATATTATTTTTACTGCTATACAAACTGAATTTACACTAAGGTTGCTATAGACAGAATAACAAAAGAAACTTTAATCACCCACTTGCTAGAAACAGAACAGTTCAAATTCTTAAGAAGATTTGAAGAAAAAACAAGTATTCAGTATCATTTGAGACATAATGAGCACTTGTCCTTGTGATCCAGGCCACAGAAAATGTCTCCAACTGTGTGATATTCCGCAATTTAGTTAGATTTCTGAGTCAGTAAACTTTCTAAGTATTTCTCTACATAATCTAGACCACACTGCGTCTTCACAACAGGTAATATGGCAGGAACATCCAGATAGAATTCTGAAGCAGACTCGTCGAGCTTGCCCCAAACTTTGAGTTGTTCTCTTGCTGCTTTAACGGCCGCTCTTGTTGCACAATGGACTGAAGCTGCAAGTAGCAGTGGCGGTTCACCGGATGCTGCAAAAAAGTAATTAATCATATTAGGTTCAACAATTTGTACTAATGAATATACATATATGATATACTATCTTAAAATGAGTTTGCAACATATTCCTCTCAACCAAGTGAAGAATCAGTAGAAATATTTTCATGATGTTCGCAGATATAAATGAACGAGCGAAGAACTTGGTAAACTTGCTTGACAGAAGGGAAGGGAAAAGAAATGAAGAAAGAAATAATACCTTTGGAAGAGAGAATGCGTTTTTCGTGATGTCCACTGTTTACCAAATGAACGTTGAAATTCTGGGGTATGGTGTAGATTGTTGGTATCTTGTATGTCCAAGTGCTAT
The DNA here is from genome assembly GCF_001879085.1 of Nicotiana attenuata. Taxonomy (NCBI): domain Eukaryota; kingdom Viridiplantae; phylum Streptophyta; class Magnoliopsida; order Solanales; family Solanaceae; genus Nicotiana; species Nicotiana attenuata. Next base: position 188,704 of record NW_017671951.1, on the reverse strand, counting down.
TTGAGACCATCAACCCATCGTCGTTTGTAAGATATTCTTCATGCATAAAAAATCCAATACCTTGTACATAAGCTCCTTCAATCTGCAAGGAAAAGAAATAAAAAGTTGCCGCTATTTAGAACATTTTAAGATCAAGAATAGCGGGAGCTTAGTGCCCGGGCTGCCCTTTTTTAACGATCACGAATAGATTATTCACGAGTTTGAGTAAAAGCTCAAATGCATGATGCACCTCTCAATTAAACAAAGATTCCAACTACAAAATCTAAAATATAAACAAAGGCAAGACTGTTATGAACCTGTCCCATATCGACAGCTGGATTCAAGCTCTGCCCACAGTCGTAAATAATATCCGACCGCAAAATGGTAGTCTCTCCAGTCAGAATATCGATCTCCACCTGCAAAAAGAGCTTTTTCTATTACTTATCCATAAGAATGTTTTGCAGAAGAATAATTGGCCGCAAAGTTATCCACAATCAGAGTTTCCTGCCAAGTGTTGTGCACTCAAACACGCTGAAAATCGATAATCATTGAAGCAGACTGAAGCAGAGAATGCTACCAAAGACATGGATGGTCAAACCAGAAAAAGCAACAGAAAACACAAGTTTACCTCGCTGACAGCGGCACCAAAGTTCAAATAACTCATGGAACTGGATTCTGGTACATAATAAGAATTTGCTGCCAAGTTTACTGCTTGCATTTGTGCCTGCAAAAAGAAGGGAGGTGGGTGGGAGAGAACTTCTAACTCAGATATTTAACGCACGAGAAAGAGTGACCTAGTGGATAATTAGAACTTACGAGAATAAAAGGAGGTGGTGGTCATATAGCGGGAAAACAAACCTGGCGAATGAGCGTTGGCCAATCAAGAGAGCCATTTTGTTCCTGCAACTGTTTCTTCAGAGGAGTCAGTCTTTCAACCAAGACATTACAGCAAAGTCTAACTGCTTCACAGCTTGATTCCGATGTAGTGCTTCCAGCCGTATACCCGCCTTGCACTAAGCTTAAGCTGTCCGCTTGTATGACTCGTACTTTCTCTACAAGTTCTTCACTCCAACTATTTTCGATTAAACCAAGAGCATATGCAGTCATCTGTCTAACCTTTGTCCATAGCCCTTGGCCGATTTCAATCCCTCCAACCTCTACAACAATTGATCCATCCGACAGGATACTGACTTTTCCTGGGGTCGGTCGTTGCATAGCTTCAAACATTATTGGCAGTCGAGAAATACCCTTTTTCTTCCATGTGTTTTTCTGGTTAAACTGTTCCACCATCTTGCTACGTTGGAAAAAGCTCGAGGACACGGCCAACTTATCCATGATACTAGGCAACGTATATTCTCCTACTTCAGTTACGATGTTATCATAGAATAAGTTAATGCTTTCAAATGTATGAACATTTTTATTTCTGACAGAATCCACCTCCTTTGACAGTAAACTCGCTACATGCTCTATAACAGCTTCGGCAATATAAGATCCTTGCACCTCCCCAGGGGCCCGCATAGCTGATTTGCTGGTAAGATTTGTCTTGCATACTTTTACATCAAAAGATAAGGCACCCCAATCATATTTCTTTATTGCTTTAATCACATTTGATGGTAGGAGGGGGCTTATATCTTCGGAAATCCCAGCATTTATCAATATATCAAGATGTAATGCTGTGATCTTTCCGCTTGACTTGAATCCTACACTGTATGTTACTTTCATTGGGTGTCTTCCTCCTGTCATTATCATGTCGCTGTTCCGGTTGACATATATCCTCACAGGCCGCCTTAACTTGTATGCTGCAAGTGCACAGGCTGTCGAAACCTAAAAATCATACATAAACTTCGGCATCAGAGTCGGAAATTTTTTCCCGAACAGACCAAGAAAGAAACATCTACAGGCATTATTATTACTACTTTTTTATTATTATTACGAATTTTTCCATATACTCACGGGCATTGCTCTGACTGCCTTGCCCCCAAAGCCACCTCCAACCCTTCTTGTAATTACACGGATATTGTGTTCAGGAACACCAAGACAACTGGCAATCACATTTTGCGCATACTCGGGGCACTGGCTTGATGTATAAACAACCATACAGTTGTCTTCATCTGGAATTGCAAGGGCAGTCTGTGTCTCCATATAAAAATAGTACTCGGAACCAAGTCTTACCTGGAAATGATTATTAGAAGAAGAGCCAATCAATAGAAAATTTGAACCTTTAGCGTACATCTAGTACAGTTAGACATGCTATGGAACTATAGAGAAATCAAGAGTACCTCAGCAGAGAGAATCTTGTGATCAGCTTCAGCCATTCCTTTTGAGAAATCACCAACCTGTTTTGGATATAGAAATGGCGGGATATGGAAAAAACTAGATTTCTCAACAGCTTCCTCGACAGTTAAAATGGGTGAATTTACATTTACAGTGTCATATTCAACAAGGGCTGTTGCGGCAGCCACATCAGCAGACCTCTGAGTGTCAGCAACCTATGTCATTAGATCGCAATGTTGAACAACAAAAAGAAATAGTTAAAAAAAAAATTTATGGATCAAAATTATATGAGAAATTAATGTTTCATACCGCAACTGCAATTCTGTCGCCAGCACATCGGGCAAGATCATCTGCGAATAAAGGCTCAGGACCAAACATTGTAATAGATCCTACATTTGACCCTCCACTTGGGATATCTTTGAAAGTAATAATGTCGGTGAATCCATCTGTTAATGAATTAGACTCAAGCTGGATTCCTTTTACACCTGCTAATGGTTTTGTGCTGTAGATAAACGCTCCGTGCAGGCAGTTCGGTGGTGATGGAATGTCATCTACATAAACAGCTTCACCTGCAAAATATAATATAAACCAGAAGATGAATATTGCAGAACACAGTTATTGTTAAAATAAGATGCACATAGACTATTTTGTGTTAAACCAATAAGAGCTGATCTGAGAAATACTGAACCATCTACAGAGGAAAATAAACATCAAATGCTCAAGCGTCTTCTCAAATGAAAAATAAATGACAAGGGAGGAGGAAAGGCTGATGAGGAAATTTATAACGAAAAAACAAGTTCGGCTGAATTTGTATTAACACCAAAGAATGGTAACAACCAGTGAATAGTTGTAGTAGAGGCTTGAAATGAAGCCCAACACTATTTAACTACACTTTTATCCAAGTGAGACACAGAAAACTATTTCCTCGATCTCATACCTCCTATGTTTTCCCTGCTGTAAACTGTTGTTTCTTTGGTTATGTATTTTCACTTTAAATATCACTTATCAAATTCACAGTATATAAAGCTCAATCATCAAAATAGAATGTCCAGAACATCTCTTAAGAAAAAAAAGACCTGTTCATGAAAACACATTTCTACTCTTCATAAGCATCTATACGAGATGTCTGACAATCTAAAGCAATTTTTCTTAGCTTACAACGACAAAAGTTTCTCAAAAGTTCCTCGTTATTGTTGGTCATATAGTCAGGTTATGAATTGCATTTAGAGAAAATACATAAAACATAAGCAGATGTTAGGGAATGCAAATATAGTGAATGTATAAGACAATTCATCATCGGAAACTGCCACTCTAACTTCCCAGGATAGGGGTAAGGCCTGCGTCCACATGTGGGATTCCACTGGGTTGTTGTTTGTATAAGACGATTCATTCATCTAGACAAGAAGTTATAAGTTTGCATGGTTAAAGTGAATTAACTTAAAACTTAACGATTGTCTAACACTCATAGGCCTTTAATAGATGACCTTGTCTTAACATGCACAAGAGGTAATAAAATACCAAAGGAGAGTACGAACCAGCAGCTTGCATGGCAGCTCCAACCTTCTTCATTGGTTCACCCACTGGATAGTGCTCGCTACTTGATTCCACAACCTGCTTAGCAGAAGACAGTAGCGTTTCTTTTCTCCCCTGACTAATGCCACCATCATTACTACTTTTTGAAACTTCCTCGAGTGAGATGTCATTGATTCCATTGAAAATAGCAGAATGAACATCAACTAAGGAATAAAGAAACTGAAAAACATAACTAACGGCCAAGCTTGATCTGTACTCTGGGTGTAAAGTCCCATCTTCCGGTACCACAGCTAGTTTGACTAATTTAAGTGCTTCACTTAAAACATGTGCATTTAATATTTTCCCTTTTAGATATTCCTCTACTTTTTTAGCCCTTGTTGCATGTTTTGTACCATAAGCACCAAACGCCAGCTGGATATCGTTTATCAGTTTGCCGCTCTGGCAGAGAGAAACATCAACCCCAAAAGCAGCATTTACATATGCTATTGCATTCCCATGTGGTCGTGGAGCAGCTCGATAGGTTTCAAACAAAAACTTAGAAAAGGTTTTGAGAGAACTCTCTTCTTTAAATGGGATCCAAACACTTAGAAGCACGGTCCTTGAGTCTATTTGAGGTCTCGATAATAATTCCTCCCATGTGAGTTTTTCAAGTCCATGACCGGTCATCAAGCTAACGGTAGCACCCACACCAAGAAATAATGTAGCGATATCTGAAGGAAAACCATTCTTCTGTGCCATAACCAAATTTCCTCCCACACTAGCAGAGTTCCTAATAAATGGTGAAGCAATCTTCTCCATGTGGTTAACCAGCTTTTCGGACACCAGCTTCCCATATGGACCCAAATTGCCTTTGTTTTCCTCTTTCAAGAATGATATAAGTTTAGAGATAGTCACAGTTGCTCCCACTTCAATGCCTGTCTGATCTCTTTTGATGATTGAGAGTTCAGGAATATACCTTAGATCAACATAATGATCATATCGCTGTGTTTCCTTATAATAACCTGTGCCTGTATTACCAACCACCAGTTTAAAGCTCGCACCATTTTCCGCCACACCGGAGTTCAACAAGCTCTGTAGCTCCTCAATGGAAGTAGGACTGTACCAAGGGTACCTTGTGGAGTCCAAATTTGTGGTGCATTCATTTTTCAAGAACTCCGGATATGTACTAAAATTCTTGGTTGGATCATAAGGAGGTAATTTACTTATTTTCATTTCCTTGGAATCTCCCTTTTTCCAAAAAGAATTGAACCCCAAATCCTCTATATCAATATCAGCAGCAAAAGACTTGCAAGCATCAGCAATGGGCCGGTATCCAGTGCACCGACAAAGGTTCCCTGCTATGGACTTTTCGGCTTCAGATGAAGTAAGCTTAGAGAATCCAGGCGGAGGATCTGCTTTGTTTCCTTTATCAGCATTGATAAGAGCCGAGTAAAATGACATACACATGCCAGGAGTGCAATAACCACATTGAGAAGCATGGAAACCGGCAAATCTTTCATGAATAGAGTGGAAACCATCTCTGGTGTTCCCAAGGCCTTCACTTGTAGTAATTGAGTAACCATTTAAACTACAAAGAAGTGTAAGGCATGAACTCACGCTATAATCATCGACCTTTTTAAGCTTGGGATCATACTTGGAGACCAGAACGACACAAGCCCCACAACCACCTGTAATCATAAGAATTAAGTTAAGTTCTTTCCGAACCCAAAAATGAGAACTTGTTGCAAAAATACTTATGAAAGGGCAGTGGCGGAGCCACTTTAAGCTAAGGGGTGTCATTGAAACCAGTTTGCCGGAAAATTACATTGTGTAGCTAGGGAAAAAACCCTTAGTTTCTTCGTGTGTTTACTTCTTTATAGTTTGACATCCCTTTGTGAAATTTCTGGCTCCACAACTGTGAAAGGGGCACACTTACAACTTTGACTAAATGACGAACTAAGGCTAACAGAATAACAACTGGAATCAAAATTAAAGATGGAAGGTGCAGATAGCCGCATCTGAATTGGCATCCCTATCCATATGTTTATGCGCAGGGGCATCCAAATCCGAATCAGTAGAATCTATTGGGGAATCGATGATACACCTTTAAAAAGCTTATGAAGAAAAAAGGATTTCCATCTAGTCTCAAGTCAGAAAATAAGGAATAAAATACCTCATTAAAATGTATTCTACATTGAGAAACTACAGAAGTTAGCCATTAAGTAATTCTACTGCTAAGCTGCAGAAGTTAGCCTAGTATGTATATAATCATGCATATATTAAAACCTTTAACTCCTTTTATTAAAAATATTTTTATGATAAGTAACCTTATCTCTTAAGATATTGAAAAGAAAGGTCATATCATTTGGAGAAAACTACAGTAGAAGCTGTCAATTTCTAAGAAAAGCACAGAAATAAAGCAAAACTAACATGTCCATCGAAATACCAATATAAGTAAATCCACAGCTTTTAGTACAACAACGACAACAACAAAAAACTCAGTGAATTCCTAAAAGTGGGGTCTGGGGAGGTTGAGATGTACGCAGCTTTATCCCTACTTTGGAAGACAGAGAGGTTATTTTCGGAAGACAAATCCACAACTTTTAGTATTCCTTAATATTGTATTAGCACCAAAACAAACATATAGTGTACATGTAACAGAGTGGTTAAAAAAATGAGGAGAATTAATTACCTTCACCACAACCAAGTTTAGGACTCTTGAAACAAGTCTCAGAACGCAAGAAGTGAAGCAAAGTAGTAGAAGGATCAATATTTGGCAACTCAAACCTCTCTCCATTTACTGCAAAAACTAAATTCCCTTTTCTCTGTTCCATTAATAGCTCCTTAAAACCAAGATTCTTGGCTTAACTTAACACAGACCCTTTATCAAATTCCTGTTTTTTTCCTACTTTTTGAGATGAGGAATGAACAGTTAAAAGATAAAGCAACAATCTTGAATTGAATTGGGGTGTCCAAAATAGTATCTCCCAAAAGCTTTATGCCACATGCATAATGTTCAACAACCAACTTAATATTTTGAACTCAACATGTTCTTTTCATTTCTGGGAGCTATTTAATAGGAGGAAATAAATTAAAAATTAATTATTGTATTATTAAAGCATCTAGTTTTAGAGTCCACTACTTCAGAAGTTTCTAAGGTAAGTGGATTTGAAGGGGACGGCCATCAATTTTTTTGTACTTTCTTTTTGTTTTGACTTTTTTGTATAACAGTATTTATATATGCAGTAGCATTAAAAAGTTGCCACGTAGGCTTGTGCTTTGAGCAAAAGAACTAAGCAGAGTAAGTAGTATACCTTTTCAGATAAGGAAGAAACATGTCAGATAAACACCACGCACTTTCTCGATTTCATTTCCTATGACGATTTTTCCACTCTGGATATTACTACCTTTCACAAATTATTTGTCGTATTTCTTTTTTATAGATTTGTTATTACTTATTATATCATATATTATATTATTATTTTAAATATAATATTTGTTTTGATTGTTACTTAATTTTTATTATATCGTATCGTTAAATCTATCGTTACGTAACGATGAAAAGTGTCAATTAATAAAATGGCGAATTTGGTGTGGTGGCATCATTTTCCTTATTTTTTTCCTCTCATCTTGCCCTATTCCTTATTATTAAATATAATTATATCCTTTACCCTACTTTTTTATATAAAAATTCTACTCAATATCCTATTTTTTCTTAGTAATGTTTCAAGACAATACATCTATCCAAATGTTGTATTCATCAAACAATACAATACAATGCAATACAATATAATACGATACATTATGAAATGACATGTAACAATAAGCCAAACAAGCTGTTAACAGTCCGTAAGAAACATTAAGTACAAGGAGTTTTTGACTATTTTAACCTTATTTATATCTTAAGATATAATCTCTAGTTTTTAAATATTTATTCATTTATGGGTCATCTCCATTTTTAAGAATAATTACGACTAAAGGTAAAATGAAAAAAAAAATTAATTTTTTCTTGAACTCTTAAAACGATAAATAATTTGAGACAACTATTTTTAAAATTATAACAATAGGAATAGCTCCAAACTTATAAGTCATAGTGTAATAGGAAATTAATTCTAGTGTTGATTCAAGATTTCCTTCACATTCACTTGTAGACGTATTTAAAATTAATTTTAAATGTAAGAGTTATAGAGATATTATACAAAATAGAACCACAAGAACATGATTTTCCATATTTTAAAAGAGAGTTGTAAACAGGCATGATATATTTTTTTTTCTTTCTTTTTT
>NW_017671951.1:167282-180635 GCF_001879085.1 Nicotiana attenuata | reverse complement strand
GGGCCTCCATTCCCTTGTCGCCTTTTGCCAACATTAGGGATCCAATCCCTGAGTTGAGCCTTTTTAGACATAGGGCCTCCATTCCCTAGTCGCCTTTTGCCAACATTAGGGCTCCAATCCCTGAGTTGAGCCTTTTTAGACATTTCCCTAGTCGCTTTTTGCCAACATTACGGCTCCAATCCCTGAGTTGAGCCTTTTTAGACATAGGGCCCCTAGTCGCCTTTTGCCAACATTAGGCTCCAATCCCTGAGTTGTGCCTTTTTAGACATAGGGCCTCCATTCCCTAGTCGCCTTTTGCCAACATTAGGGCTCCAATCCCTGAGTTGAGCCTTTTTAGACATAGGGCCTCCATTCCCTAGTCGCCTTTTCGCCAACATTAGGGCTCCAATCCCTGAGTTGACATTTTAGATATAGGGCTCCATCCCCTGAATTTTTCCCTTCTAGATAGATGCAATCCTTATTTTATTTGCTTTCGAAAAAAAAGGAATAGTTTAGATTATGTGGCAAATAACTCACGAAATTTTCCTAGTGAAAACTGGGGCAGAAAAATTTCGTTCGTTTGTTTGTTTTGGTGTCTGAGCAGGTTTTACCTCGAGACACAGGGTTCGAGATGACCAAAAGAATGAGTCTCAATCCAGAATAAAGAAAAGAACAAAAAAGTAGTGAATTCAAAGTGCCGAGGCAGACAGAGATGCGGACTGCTCAAAACTCGATTAAAGTCACAAGCTCCGCCTGTCCCGCTTTGATCCAAATGCTGAAGAAAGAAACAACGCCTGCAACTGGCGAGCATCAAGATTCAGATCGGAGTCCACAGCAAGAACCAACTAAGACTTAAGATCAAGCTTCAAGAGATTTATAGAATCTTGTAACTCGTAGTTGATAGGCATAGCTAGCTTAGCTTTGATTTTCCTTTTGGTGTAATAAGGAGGTCACCAAGCAGTAGCAGCAGCAGCAACAGTGAAATCACAGCTCCCTGGCGGAGCGTTACTTCAAATTCAGCAATGGTAACCCAGAGAGTTGGGTTTATCGGGTGGAGCGTTACTTCAAATTCCTTGGCTTCTCCGAGGAAGACTGGTTACCTCTTCCTTACTTCTACCTTGAAGGTGAGGCCCTCGCTTGGTTTGATTGGCTACATCGTAACAAACAGTTCTTGTGAGCACGTGCTTTTTGCCTCGCATGAATTACTCCTACAGAATTCCCAAAATTAGGATTTTTCTTTTAATTATTTGCTTTTTAGGAATTAATTGCATAATTTTCGTGTTTGTTTGCATTTTTGTGTGCATTTTTAATTTATATAATTCATGAAAAATACAAAAATATGTTGCATTTTCATTTAGGGCTTTATTTTATATTTTTAGATTTATTAGTTAATTAATGTTACAAAAATTGAAAGAAAATCACAAAAAATAACTCTTGTTGCATTTTACTTTTAATTTTTCGAATATATCATAGTTTTTCTTTTAAATTAGGACTTAATTAATTTTTGAGAAGCAATTAGTTATTAAGTTAATTTTCAGGACTAAATCAGATTTTTACCTTTTTATTTGTAATTAACAAATTTTGAAAAAAATAAAAAAAAAGGAGAAAAAAGAAGAGAAAATGAAAAGAAAAGAGAGTCTTTAATGTAAAGACCCAATTTGGGCCAGATCCATCCTAACTACCCATTCAAATTGCCCCCACACCCGGCCCAGTCCAGTAAAACACCCGATCTGGTCTCCCCCTCATCAAAACGACCCCGTTCCACTTAAAATGAATCTGGACCGTCGAGGTATTTCTCATCCAACGGCTGGGAAGTGAGGTCGTTGGAGTATAGAACTATCCTAACGCCCCTACTCACCCAATCTCTCATCTCTCACACGAACCCCTCTCAAAGACCAGCCCAGAAACCCTATATGCCGCCTAAAATTTCCATCGCCATCGCCGGCGGCGCCACTCCCTTTCCCCACCAAAAACACACCCCCGAACCCTCTCCTCCACCCCACCACGAATCTTCAATCGCCTTCCCTCGAAACTCCCTGGAGCGCCTCGAATCTTGATTTAAAAGGGAAACCCTAGCGCCGCCCTTGTTCTCTCCGGTGGCGGCGCCACCTCTGTTCAGCCCCAAGTTAACACCAAAGTAACCCCTCAACTCCTTCTTTCCGAATCCATAGTCTGTTTCCTTCAAATGGCTCTAGAACCTGTCGAATCTCGTTTTGAAGTCAAGGACATGGGGTGTCAAGGTCAGAGTTTGGGTGGATTAGGACCAAAACGAGCCTTGGTCATGTGTTTTCATTTGAGAACACATGATCGATGCCCCTTTTTGGTTAGAATCGAGTCTTTTAAAAAAAAGAAGAAATTTCAAAGTCAGCCCTCATCTTAGGTATTTCTGCTAATTTTCTTTCTGATTTTTGCATGATTCTTGTGATTGTTTCCTTTATTTAGTTTTATTTTTATTTCTTTGATAGGCTGTTGATTGTCTCTACATCCGTTTCTTTAGAATTGCATCTGCATGTGTTCGTGTCACATGAATTTGGTCTTCATTCTAATTGTGTTTTAGTTTGTTAGCTCTTCGTTTAATTCTGGCCTAAAGAAGGGGGGAAGGCTATTTAATTTAGGGGTTTTCTTTGATTTCGAAATGTTTTGGTCATTTTATGAAGGTTTTGTCATGAATTTGGTTTGGAATTTTGAAATCCAAATTGTTTTGAAAGTCCAAAGGATGGGGTTCATTCTAACGGGTCAGCCCAGGGTCGACTTGACCCATAACCCATCTGAGACTTGAAGTAAAAACAGGGAAGCTAAGGGGTAAAATGGGTAGACCACTTAGAGAATCTCTCAAATAACAGCTTAAGAAGCTTCCTAGAAGCTGCAAAATAGGCTAACTTGGCTAGCAAGTCAAAAAATCAGGGGCTAAGTAGCAAAAAGGAAAATTAGGAGAGGTCTCAAATGCAAAACCTAGCATATATTGGCTGCCCTAATAACTTGCCTATAAAGGCATAGTTACTTGAGACTCAATTCAGATATGGAAGAGATAGAAATCCAGAAAAAACTCAAAACGGCTGAAAAATATCAGAAAATTACTGTTCCATTAAGTTTGCCTTGAACTTTGAGGTTTTTTTGAATATCTGAAGCAGTTTTCTGGTTCGTGTGGGATTAAAATGGACTGAGTTTTGGTTGCAAAAGTTTTTGGGTTGAAGGTCTGCTTTAGTAGTGCTTTAGGACTGTTTTCACCTCACTTTCTGTTCGAAATTGGTTGCTGGTTTGAACCCTGCTGTGTTGCTGCTGCTTTTTCATCTGCTGAACCTCATTTTTGTTTCTATTATTCCAGGTACATGTTTCTGCACCTTACTTAATGTAAAAGTTGGACTTGGGAATTGAAAAATGGAAGTCAAGAGCTGTGATTAATAGCCATAGCATCTGTGTTCATAGTTAGCTCTTTTGTTTTGTTTACTTTCGATTTCTGTCTCTTGTTTTTAAATATGTAACTAGAAAACTGATATTCAGTGCATCATATGCTGGTTGCTAAATTGGATGAATCCTTTGAAATGTAGTTATTGTGTGTTGCTCATCTTTGTTTAAGATTTGGATTCAAAACTGTATAAATATGGCATGATTCAGGCTGTTATGGACTTTTAAATATGTATTAGATAAGTTATCAAGTATGTTGTAATATGGATCTCATATGCAAGTTGGGCTGAGGGACAATACTATAGTGCCTGAACTTGACTCGTATGCATGCTGCTCGCTTACAACAGGAATTTGGACATGTTTCTTGGTTTTCTTTAAGATCCAGTTTAAAATTGACTTAAGGTTTAGCTTAGTTTTTTTCTTTCTTATTTTTAGAACCTGAATTTTATATCTTATTCTTTCATCATTTGCTTTGGAATTTGAGGGATGCGTTTATGGTCTTGAGAACTAGGACTCAAATAATGAGTTTGTGGTTTGGCAAGTTACCAAAATTAGTTGGTCGATACAATGTTTCACTCATTCGCTATTGTCAAGTTTGTGACTGGGTTTTATATTTCATCTCATGCGTTCAAATCTAGTGTTTTGCACAATGTTCAGCTTTTCTTTTTTCTAAAAATGACTATTTGAGGCAGACCACAATACTGGTTTCATGTGCATTTGTTGTTGTGTTTTGGTCAATGTTATTGGGCCCAGATTTGGACGATTCTGTGGGACTTGGACCATGAGTCCACTTGAATTGAAATTGCCGGCCTCATTAGTTGGGCCAATGCGATTGGCTTTATGAATTATCAGTTGGGGCAGTCATGGCAGACTGTTGGGCCTCACGCCTAGCCCAAGTTTTTTTTAAACCTTCAGCTTTAGTCTTTCTTGAATTAACCCATGCAGTACTACAATTCTGACTCCTTAATTGCTCAAATAATCGAACTCCCTTAAATAATTGAGGTGTGCCGTATTAGATAAAACAAGTAGTTTATGGCCCTCCGAGCTTTAGTTTGAATACCTTTACTTTTAAAAATGGAATCGAGGTGCGCCGCGCCAAATAAAAGCTCAAATGCGTGGCCCTCACTTAATCGTACCTTTGAAAATTCTTAGAATTCGAGGCGTGCCATTTAGCAAATTTCCATGCCCTCGCAAAGTTAACAACGCGTAGTTGCTTTAGGCGCGTTATTTTAATAACATTACCTTCCTAAACTCGGGTATGCATTTCATGTGACCCAAATCCAAATCTTAATAACGTCGAATAAAATGTGTTTCGGATTGCGGGTGCATTTCATGTGGTGCGATCCAAAGACATGTTTTAAACGATGTTAAATCTTCTTTAAAATAATCAAAAGCGGTTAATAAGTTTAAAATTGCATTATAGGTTAAAACATGTATTAAAATCAGATAATAGGCCAATTATGATAGTTTAAGTGACCGTGCTAGAACCACGGAATCCGGGGGTGCCTAATACCTTCCCTTGGGTTAACAGAATTCCTTATTCAGAATTTCTGGTTCGCAGACTTCAAAAGGAAAGTCGAAATCTTCCTCGATTTGGGATTTGAAATAAACCGGTGACTTGGGACACCAGAAAACGAACCCATCCCAAGTGGCGACTCTGAACAAAATTAAATAGAATAATCCCATTTCAAATAATGTCACTTAAATTGGAAAAACTCCCTTGTACTACCTTCGGGTGTGTAAAAAAAAAGGTGTGACAGTTCTACGATTGGAACCACTTCAAGGAGAAATTGTTTTTGCGATTTCGAAAATGGACCTTCGCAGATTCCAATAGGAGTGTGGCTGATTCGTCCCTGGCTTATCCTCATGACGTTAGTTATGCTACTTTGTGTTCGTGTAAAGCCCAGGTATCTCCCTTCAGGTCCAACCTCTATGGGTTAGAATCTACACTCAAAGTGGGAAACTCAGAAGCGAAGCATGTGTTCGATGAAATGCCTACTAGAGCTTTCACCAAAGCAGTGAATGAAACTTCTTCTGTTAAAGCAGTGTGGAAAAGAACAGATGCCCACGTCTCTATTTCAAACTTTGCTGCTGATTGGAACGATAATCAGTCACCTAAGGTGTTCGGCGAAACACCTACAACGGCAACTTCCAGCATTCATTTTCCTTCCACAGTGGGTTCAATCCCTTATCTACCAGTCCTTAAAATTCATGCTTCTGGTGCCCTATTCTATGATAGGGACAAGTCCTCCATTGACGAAGACAAGGTGTTTGATGACAGTTCCCAATCGACCACGACTGCTGTAACACGTGATGATATTTCAGAAATTTATATTTCCCCTATGGTCGATGAAAAACGAGATTTGGAATCCTTGAATAAGCCTGCAGACTTAGTAGACGTAACAGAGGATCTTGATTGTAAAGCTAAGTTGATGCACGAAGGTGCAAATGCCTTTTCTGCTATTCCCTTGGCAGTGCCTTATGGACAGAGTGCTTCTAATTTTTTCGAGCTAGAACACTTAATCGAGCCGGACATCAACACAATTCCCGTACCCGATGGTGTTGCTCATCCAGAAACGCTAGGTCCAAAACTCAGCAATGGCCAAATGTTCGACAAAATTTCCGGATAGAATGAAGCAGCTCACTGATTAGCCTTCAGCTTGCAGGCACCAGGACAACATTTAAGTACGTATTGGATCATGGTGATAAACTGGTTTCAACTTTCAATCAATTGTTACTAGTTAAGGATTGCGTGACTCGATTCCCATTCGATCCCGGAGCGGATCTATTCACAGTGAACCTTGGTGGACCTGTTACTATTCTTGGCGAGAATTTTAAGACCTTGAGTCTAACCGGTCATACTGAGTACATGCAGGCACCACTATTGATGGGATTGACCGGCAAGTTTTGCTCATTCGCATTTTCTAACTTTACGACTAAAGTGTGGGATCACGGACAAAAATAGTATTTACATTCCTACATTCTGAAATTTAATTCGATACTGACAGTTACATATCCAGCTTTTCATCAGTATTATAGTGCCGAAAAAGATCCTTTATCCGACTTGATAGAGTTGAAACCGGGTGCTGAAGTGGTAGTAAACAAGGTGCCGAAGTTGTTCGATCAAAATTTTCAAAAGACCAACACAAAGTTTGCAAGAACTGGCACATGGAATATAAGCGATGACCTTATACTAACAATTAACAACCAGTTAAGAGTTGAGCTCAATGACTTCCAGGCTTGCATTTGGGTCGACACGGGGCAAAGAATCGAGGTTGGTAGTTTTTGTTTTGACTTGTTTATAAACAACAGGCAAGATGGTAAATGTTCTAAATATGAATGGTGGTACAAGGCATCAAACTATCAATTTTACTTAAATAACAACGGAAGGAATGTGGATGCACGTGGTGGAAGTCGCTATTTTGTTGGTAGTGATGATGAAATAATCAACACCGTGAAAACCTGTGAGGGTGAAGATAAAGCATGTTTTGAGCAAAAGATTGGAGAAATGGATTCAAGGCTTGAAAATTTTAAGAAGGAGTTGAGAAAAGTCGCTGCCCTTGAAATTGTTCTCTATTCAGTGATATCTGAGCATGAATGTTCTGTCTACAAACTGCACATATCTGCCAGGCACCTTTCTAAACTTTACCATCATGCTTGTAAATATTGGTGTCTAGACAAAAGAGCTACAATTGCTAAAAATATTGTTTCTAGCCTTGTTTTAGTTTCCATTATCCTAAGAGAAATGCTTTCCAGAAGGATCTGAAGAGATTATATCCTGTTGTCAATGGATGGGTGATGGAACAATGTGTTGCCAGACTAGATGGGGTNGTTGTGCCTTTTAGACATAGGGCCTCCATTCCTTAGTCGCCTTTTACCAACATTAGGGCTCCAATCCCTGAGTTGAGCCTTTTTAGACATAGGGCCTCCATTCCCTAGTCGCCTTTTGCCAACATTAGGGCTCCAATCCCTGAGTTGTGCCTTTTAGACATAGGGCCTCCATTCCCTAGTCGCCTTTTCGCCAACATTAGGGCTCCAATCCCTGAGTTGACATTTTAGATATAAGGCTCCATCCCCTAATCTTTTCCCTTCTAGATAGATGAAATCCTTATTTTATTTGCTTTCGAAAAAAAAGGCATAGTTTAGATTTTGTTGCAAATAACTCACGAAATTTTCCTAGTGAAAACTGGGGCAGAAAAATTTCTTTCGTTTGTTTGTTTTGGTGTCTGAGCAGGTTTTACCTCGAGACACAGGGTTCGAAATGACCAAAAGAATGAGTCTCAATCCAGAATAAAGAAAAGATGAAAAGAACAAAAAAGAAGTGAATTCAAAGTGTTGAGGCAGACAGAGATGCGGACTGCTCAAAACTTGATTGAAGTTACAAGCTCCGCCTGTCCCGCTTTGATCCAAATGCCGAAGAAAGAAACAGCGCCTGCAACTGGCAAGCATCAAGATTCAGATCGGAGTCCACAGCAAGAACCAGCTAAGACTCAAGATCAAGCTTCAACAGATTTATAGATAGGAATCTTGTAACTCGTAGTTGATAGGCATAGCTAGCTTAGCTTTGATTTTCCTTTTGGTGTAATAAGGAGGTCAACAAGCAGTAGCAGCAGTGAAATCACAGCTCCCGGTAGTCCCAGCTACCAAAACATCCAGGACTACACTGACCTGATTCCTTTATAGCCAAGGATATGTAGACAACCTCTGAAGCAAGGTTCGGTCAGACACTTTTCAAAAAATGCTTTGGAGTGCCAAGCAGGCAAAAATCCCTCATAATTGCTCATTTTATCTTTGCCCGAAAACCCTTTGTGTCTCCGAGCAAAGAGGGGCAGCTGTGAGCACGTGATTTTTGCCTCGCATGAATTACTCCTACAGAATTCCCAAAATTATGATTTTTCTTTTAATTATTTGCTTTTTAGGAATTAATTGCATAATTTTCGTGTTTGTTTGCATTTTTGTGTGCATTTTTAATTTATATAATTCATGAAAAATACAAAAATATGTTGCATTTGCATTTAGGTCTTTATTTTATATTTTTAGATTTATTAGTTAATTAATGTTACAAAAATTGAAAGAAAATCACAAAAATAACTCTTGTTGCATTTTACCTTTTAATTTTTCGAATTTATCATAGTTTTTCTTTTAAATTAGGACTTAATTAATTTTTGAGAAGCAATTAGTTATTAAGTTAATTTTCAGGATTAAATCAGATTTTTATCTTTTTATTTGTAATTAACAAATTTTGAAAAAAAAAAAGAAGAAAAAAGAAGAGAAAATGAAAAGAAAAGAGAGTCTTTAATATAAAGACCCAATTTGGGCCAAATCCATCCTAACTACCCGTTCAAATTGCCCCCACACCCGGCCCAGTCCAGTAAAACACCCGATCCGGTCTCAATCATCAAAACGACCCCGTTCCACTTAAAATGAATCTGGACCGTCGAGGTTTTTCTCATCCAACGGCTGGGAAGTGAGGTCGTTGGAGTATATAACTGTCCTAACGCCCCTACCCACCCCATCTCTCATCTCTCACACGAACGCCTCTCAAAGACCAGCCCAGAAGCCCTAGCCGCCGCCTGAAATTCCCATCGCCATCGCCGGTGACGCCACTCCCTTTCCCCACCAAAAATACACCCCTGAACCCTCTCATCCACCCCACCACGAATCTTCAATCGCCTTCCCTCGAAACTCCCTGGAGCGCCTCGAATCTTGATTTAAACGGGAAACCCTAGCGCCGCTCTTGTTCTCTCCGGTGGCGGCGCCACCTCTGTCCAGCCCCAAGTTAACACCAAAGTAACCCCTCACCTCCTTCTTTCCGAATCCATAGTCTGTTTCCTTCAAATGGCTCTAGAACCTGTCGAATCTCGTTTTGAAGTCAAGGCCATAGGGTGTCAAGGTCAGAGTTTGGGTGGATTAGGACCAAAACGAGCCTTGGTCATGTGTTTTCATTTGAGAACACATGATCGAGGCCCCTTTTTGGTCAGAATCGAGTCTGTTAAAAAAAGAAGAAATTTCAAAGTCAGCCCTCATCTTAGGTATTTCTGCTAATTTTCTTCCTGGTTTTTGCATGATTCTTGTGATTGTTTCCTTTATTTAGTTTTATTTTTATTTATTTGATAGGCTATTGATTGTCTCTACATCCGTTTCTTTAGAATTGCATCTGCATGTGTTCGTGTCACATGAATTTAATCTTTATTCTAATTGTGTTTTAGTTTGTTAGCTCTTCTTTTAATTCTAGCCTAAAGGGGGGGGGTATTTAATTTAGGGGTTTTCTTTGATTTCGAAATGTTTTGGTCAATTTATGAAGGTTCTGTCATGAATTTGGTTTGGAATTTTGAAATCCAAATTGTTTTGAAAGCCCAAAGGATGGGGTTCATTCTAACGGGTCAGCCCAGGGTCGACTTGACCCATAACCCATCTGAGACTTGAAGTAAAAACAAGGAAGCTAAGGGGTAAAATGGGTAGACCACTTAGAGAATCTCTCAAATAACAGCTTATGAAGCTTCCAAGAAGCTGCAAAATAGGCTAACTTGGCTAGCAAGTCAAAAAATCAGGGGCTAAGTAGCAAAAAGGAAAATTAGAAGAGGTCTCAAATGCAAAACCTAGCATATATTGGATGCCCTAGTAACTTGCCTATAAAGGCATAGTTACTTGAGATTCAATTCAGATTTTAGAAAGCTAAGAAACTCAGAAAAAGAAAACGGCTAAGAATTGAAGAAAAAATCATTGTTTCATTGAAACTCTTTGGTGATTTCTTAATTTCTTATTCTCTAAAAAGATTTTCTGGTTCATATAGTTCAAAAATGGATTGAAATTGGGTTTGGAGGTCTGGTTTTGAAGTCTGTTCTGGTATTTGCTCGAGTGAGGCTGCCTTCTGTTATTTTTGCATTCGATTTGGTTGAGTTGTGTTGTTGCTGGTGTTGACTGCTGTTTTACTCTGCTGGTCCTCATTTTTCTTTCCTTGTTTCAATCTCCAGGTATTCACTTCACCTCCTAATGTATGAGAATGGGTGAACTTGAAGTTGGCTTATTCAAGTTGGGATTTGTAGTTGAGCAGTGATTTAAACAATGAATTTGTACCTTTCAAGCTAGTTAATCTGTGTATTTGATTTGGTTGCAATATGTATAAATAGTGTGCTTTCATTTTCTTTGTTTAATTCCTCATGATGCTTTTAAGGTTTTGAGTAGTATGTTAGTATGGATATTCTGTATTAAAAGGGACATGGACATTATTTGGATATCAGATCTTTTGTGTTCTGCCTCTATGAGTATTGAGGGGTCAAAGTGATTCTCATAAATGATGTATTGTTGTCTGCTTGTTAATTCTCTCGTGGAATATGGTAGTCAAAAAGAATGATGGGCTAAAAGCAGCATGAAGCATATTCGTTAGTTTTTCTTTACTTTAGTCATGGCTAATAACAACTCTGTTTCCTCATAGTTTGCATAGTTTGAAGCATATTGATTGTATTTTGCATAGTTTTGAGTTTGAAGGTCAAAAAAAAAATATAAGTTTGTTTGCTGTTAGTTGATAAATTAGATTGTTAATTGATTGCAAACCAAATCATTGTTGAAATGTCATATAATTGCCCATCAAGGAATAAAAATGATCCCAAAGTTCAATTGCACATGTATTGGTCTCTATGTTTGGCTTTCTGAATTTGCGTCCAAATATTTGTCACTTCAGGCGCTCATTTGTGCATTGTGGAGACTCGTCGTTGAGTCTGTCACCCAGAACCAGCAAGTTTGTGAGTTTGGGCTCACTCTTGGGCCCAGGCGTGACAGTCCTTTTCTAAAGGGACTCGGGTCACTTCCTTCTTGTTGGGCCACTGGTTCGCTTGTGTTGGGTCGGACCCCTTTGCTTAAAATAATTAACTCTTTCTCATGTGAGCTTCTAGGTAGTNTATATATATATATATATAGAAATATTACAGTATTTTTTATTATTATTAGATTGAAGTAATTTTATACTAATAAGTTCATAATTATGATAATCTTTTCACTCATTAATTAGTATATTTTCTTTACTCTTTAATTTTATCCTTTTTATATAGGAATTAAATTATATACATCGTCACCATAATGAATTTCTTTTAGATTCTTCTCTGAAATTGCATAAACATAAAAGTATTCATGCACCGATTTCCTTTTAGTGTAATTCAACATAATATATTAGGTTTTTTGTAATTATTTTAGCTACTCACCAATGAGTGTTACTTAATAGTATGAAGTACAATTGTTGATTAAATTGATCAGAAGGTATAAATATTTTTGACATTGTCAATGTTGAAAACTTAAACTATTACGTCAAGTACGCTCACTTCTTTTTCTTATTTGTGATGATAGCCAAATTAAAATTTTCACTTTGAATTTTGAACCCCAATATCTAATAACTCACACTTGATTCTTTGTGCTGTTCTTACTATTTTTTTTTATTTTGAAATTCGCTATTTTTTGTCTTAAAATGATTAATTTGGTGTTGAGAAAGCAATTATTTTCATTGCACAAAATTTATAAAATAAATTTAAGGACCTCTCAATATGATTTCTCCTTAGGCCACAAGTTCTTTGAGCCGGCCCTGCTGTATATGAACCATTAATCCTCGTTACTAATCTCAAGAATGCGACAGAAGATTCCCCAAAATAGCCCAAAGACATGACATACACAAAATCTCAGAAAAAGATAATAATCATTATATTAAACATATAAGAAAAATAAGTAGATAATATTAACTAATAACAAGAAGGAAAGAAGAACAACTTATCAAAAATACTGTGTCGTGGCAAGCCACTGCCTTGAAAGTGATTTCGGCCCGACTGGGTACAAGTCGTTAATACCGGTCGCTCCCCAAGGTTCCACAACACCTCCGAACACATGCACTCGTGGCTGGAAGTGTGACGACCCAAAGGGTCATCACCTATTTCCTCATCCATTCCGTGCTTTCGAGGCCTTAAAACCTCTTTTTTTTACTTGCCTCGATTTGCGTGCGTAGTCCGGGCGCGTAGCCGGAAAGCTTTTATGTTGAAATATGTGAATTCCGTGAAAAATTTGAAGAAATTTGATATTAATATGATTATAGTTGACTTTGGTTAATATTTTTGGTAAACGGACCCGGGCCCGAGATTGGACAGTCCCGGAAGGTCCGTAGAAAAATATGGGACTCGGGCATGTGCCTGGAATCGAATTCCGAGGCCTAGAGCCCGAGATATGAATTTTTCCGTGAAATTGTTTTTCTGAAATTATTAAGGAAAATGGAAATGAAAATTGATTAAAAGACTATGGTATCGGGCTCGTATTTTGGTTCTGACACCCGGTACAAGTCTTAAATATGTGTTAAGCTCTTTCTGTAAAGTTTGGTCGAAATCGGACGTCGTTTGACGTGTTTCGGACTATAAGTTCAATGTTTGAAAGTTTATGAAGTTTAGAAGAAAAATCATGTGTTTTGAGGCTTGATTCAATGATATTGATGTTATTTTGGCGATTTGATCACACGAGCAAGTCCGTAGGATGTTTTTGAGGTTGTATGCATGTTTGGTTTGGAGCCCCGAGGGCTCGGGTGAGTTTTGGATAGGCATCGGATTGCATTTCTCATGTTTTAAAAATCTGGTATGCTGGCTTCTGCAATTTTCGCAAATGCGAAGGGAAGACTCACAATTGCGAGCTAGCAAATGCGAGCATTGCTTCGCAATTGCGAAGTCTGGGGAAAAGGCTTGGGATCGCAAATGCGATCCATTGGCTCGCAAATGCGAGGTGGCCCTGGTCGCAAATGCGATCGAATGTTCGCAAAAGCGAAACCTGGCCACCAGACATGGGTTCGCAAATGCGAACTAAGAATGTCGCAATTCCCAGCCCTGTTTTGTTTGCAATTGCGAACCATGGTTCGCAATTCCCATATCCGAGGCCCAGCAAATTTTATAGTTAGTCGAATTTTCATCACTTTTCACCATTCTTTCAAAACCCAAACACCATAGGCGA